>NC_142937.1:81650272-81707772 GCF_046866305.1 Octopus bimaculoides | reverse complement strand
ACACTTTAAAAAAAAAATCATTTGACATGTTTACCCATCTATTGTTTCATTATTAAACATAAACACTGACGCATACACACAATACTTGTACAATACAGATATATGCAACTGTAGATAGATAGATAGATAGATAGATAGATAGATAGATAGATAGATAGATAGATAGATAGATAGATAGATAGATAGATAGATAGATATGAATATTAATACTTATGTATACATATATATTCGTGTATGTGTATGTATATATATATATATATATATATATATATATATATATATATATATATATATATATATATACGCAATCATTTAATCCATGATTAATTATTAATGCATATGTGTGTATATGTGTGTGTGAGAGACGGAGAGTAAGAGAGCGAGAGAGCGAAAGAGAGAGAGAGATTGTGTGTGAATCAATGAATAAAGAAATTCAATTACACAAGAAGGCAATAAATAAGCAATCCTCTCTGTCATCGTGAACAATAAACAAGAAAATATATTTCACATCTTTTGTTATGTTGCTTTTTCTTTTATCTTCCTCGAGCTTCTTAATCATTGTTTATCGTCTCAATAAGTGTCGCATTTGTGTTGCAGCCAGTGTCTGTTTTAGGTCTTTTGAAAATGAATTTCCTTAATTCCTTATTGTTCTTTCTATTAACCTAATCTCCCCATTTTTCATATCTTGTCTTCTCTATTCCTCATCGTCTGAATATATGAATTCACTCTCGAGTATTCTAGAATCATCTCTAATATATACATTGCCGTAAATTCTTCACTTGTTGAAGAGCACTAGACGGATTTTTAAAATATCTAAATTTTCCGTTATAATTCTAAGTATTCAAAATCTCACTTCTGGACCTTGTTTTATCCAAAGGGCTATTTGTTTCCGAGGATTTCTCGGTTTCCCTGTATATATTCAACACACATGACTGGCCGTTTCATATGCAGAGTTGATGATAATTACAAAGGAAACCAGTCGCTTCTTTGTTGCGAGAATCAATAACGATTTTTCAGGTTAAGTTTTTGCAATAATATCTAAAAAAGCCAGATTATAGAAACAGATTATAATGATAGGATTGACCTATATATAAAGACATAACATACCAGAGAAAATGTTTTACTTATTTGTGGGCAACAGAACTTCTGATTCAGTAAGCCGTATTTTTATGTTAGATTCTACATACATAAATTTGTCTCCTGCAGATTAAGTGATGGAATTCAGTCTGGTGCGAAATATGTCAATTGTATTTGGAGATCGGAGAACATTTCTAACCAGTCTCTTGATTAACATAAATGTTACATACGAGAGCTTAGCAACGGCATTTCATTATAGTATAGTCCCTGCTATCATTGTAATTGTTAAAGGGTTACGTTAATTCTGGAATGAATATCAGACAAGTCTAAGACATTTTTTCAATTATCATTGGAAAAGTATCAAGGAAAGTAACTTTATGTGAGAACATAAATGAGTATTGCAAATATTCACTCAATAAATATTTAACCTTTCTTGTATCAATGAATATCTCTACAGGAAGAATTTAATAGTCGGTATAAACGGTGAAAGACAATCTATATGAAAGCGTTAAAATATTTCCGCTATGTTCACTGTAACAGTGGTAACGCTGCAACACAATACAGAGCAGCGCAGCGCAGTAAAATGCATAATTTATATTATTTACAATGAAAACCTGGCTCTCTTTCCAACTGAATAATATCATTCTGAAGCTTCGCTCTGTCTACTGAAATCTGCTGCAATTACAAAATACTATTGCTGAATTATGTTCATAGCAGAAATAATATATTGTGAAATTGTTCTAAAGAAGAATCATTTGTTCACTTTAAATTATATTTCGCAAACTGTGTTTACGTTAATAATATATCTATTTTATACTAATTTCAGCTGCCAGTATATAGTTTAAATCGATTAATTTCCTGTTGTTAAACATTTTGGACGAAAATATGTAGGCTTCTTTCCAACAGACGACATACTAAAAACAAAGTAATACATATATTTGTTAAATTCATGAAATTCAGCTGTAGCTTCTTTGTCCATAGCATAGTTGTAGTTGTTCATATTGAAATTTACATTTAATTCTATTGGTTAATCTTCAGACCTTCGAAAGGTACTTTATTTGATGTTTACAGCTCTGGTAGAGATTTCAGCGCTTCGTTTTGTCTTTAAGTTTGGCACTTATTGTATCGTTTTCTTTTGATGAACCACTACATAATGTGTACGTTAAAAACCAACATAGAAAAAAAGATATACGCACGTATCTATATAGCCATAGACACAAACGTGTGTATCTATTTATATAAGCAGCAAGCTTCCACTCAGTTTCCATCACCGAAATTCATACACAAGACATTAGTCAAGTCGAGGCTACAGTAGACGATACTAGCCCACTCTTCAGTTCAGTCGAAATGAACCTAAAATGACGTAGTTGCAAAGTGAGCTCCTCAACTACACAGCTGTGACTGATAGATTTAGAATTGTTCATCCTAACAATGAATTGGCAATAGTGTAATGTGTTTATATGAATTTGTATAATATACATAGCAAATGACTAACGGAAGATGTTTATGGTTATTCATCGTAGCACAGTTTCTGTGTGGAACATTTCACCTGTGGCATCTTTGTCACAAATAAATTACTGCGACAATTACAAATTGAGTAACAAACCGTTTCTGTGAGAAGTTGAGTAAAGCCATAACTGTGTCGGTGATAAAGCAATTGTAATAGTGATACAAAAACCTTAAAGCAAAGGGAGAAATTTTCCGCCCGGCAAAATATTTGAGTGATTATGAATCCTCGGGATAGATAAATATGGTCTGAGTTGTGAAGATATTTTTAGAAACTATACGATTAGTATAACAGTCTAATATTTTCATTCCCTTATAACTACAACATTATAAGGTGGTTAGCTGACTAAATCTTTACAGTGTTGGGCAGAATGCTCAGCGTATTTCTTCAGGTTCTTTATGTTCTGGGTTCAAATACCACTGAAGTTGACCTTGCGTTTCATCCTTTCGTGAAGGATAAAATAAAGTTCAGTCAAGTACTGAGGTCTGTGTAATTGAATAATCTCCTTCCTCCAACTTCCAGCCCGTGTGCCTGTAGTAGTAAAGATTATGACGACAACATTACTAGAGCATTCGACTGCTTTGCTGAGATAAAATGCTACAATTCTGTGGACAATTCGAAGGTAAACATTTTTATTTAATAGCAATTATTGTATTATGGAGTGTTTGAAGAACTGTAATATGTCACATACATTCATGCATCGATCGCTAACGACCAAAATGATTTACCTTCTTTATATTTAATTTACAATTGCATGAGTTAATACATTTCTTCACACTCAAGTCACAACAATGACTTAGTGCAGAGCGTTTCTGGTCGAAGATTGCCAAACCTGTATATCGTATACTTGAAAATATTATTTTATGAGTGTATATAGCTCGTGGCTGGAGGCACTTCATGACATACACATTCTAATCGCAAATTATTTTTCCTTGATAACCAACTAAATATCTAATCTATAAGCTTCATTAATCTAAGAGTATTTACAAATGTAATAGAAAATCTCCCACAACTGTCGCCATTTGTTATCATCTAAAAGGATCTAGTGTATTAGCTTTTGTTTTTATTATGTACTCGGAGGAGGATGGAAGAGTGAAAGAATCGATAAAATGCCAAAATATATTCCTAGTAGTATTTCTTCCGATCACTACGCTCTGATTTACTCCTCTTCTGGAAAGAGCGCAGCAATTGGGATGGAGATGTTAGAGATTAATCAACAGATACCAAATGACACAGATCCGATAAAATTGTCAAATTGTCGGCTGGTTTATTGTCCGACATCCAATCACGTCTGCTATATGTGCTCGCCTATTCTCCAGGGCAAGCAGGAAAAGTGAACTGCTGAACTAGACAACCAACTATTTATCTCATATATCTGACCAGTGTCTCCCATACTGTCCAGTAATATCTAATGCTGTTGGTGTAAGTCATTGCTAGATGATGGACAAGAATGATTTTAAAAAATTGGACGTGATTTTTAGCTTTCTTTCAAAGGGTGTGGGGGTGAGTTTCGTTTCAGAAAGGATATGGCACAATCATGACGTTGAATGTTCGATTACGCTGCAAGGCATTACAAACAGATGCATCTTACAAGCTCGCTTATGAAATTAGCGATTATATAGTACACTGAAGCTGTGTGAAATGTCGTCGTATGACTTATATCTATAATTTAAAGGGCCCGTGTTTAAATTACGAGATTGAGAAGAAGAAGAAGAAGAAGAAGAAGAAGAAGAAGAAGAAGAAGAAGAAGAAGAAGAAGAAGAAGAAGAAGAAGAAGAAGAAGAAGAAGAAGAAGAAGAAGAAGAAGAAGAAGAAGAAGAAGAAGAAGAAGAAGAAGTGGAGGAGGGGAAACAAAACGGATAAACGAATAAGGAAACTAATATCTTTTGTTGCTAGACGTCGAACGAAAAACGTTACGAGAAAGAAATAGACGATATAAGTAAATGAAACCTGAGAAAATTGGGGAGCTGAATCAAAAGAGATTGAAATTTATATGAGAAAGCCTGCTTTTATTTTTATCATTGTTTCGAAGTGGAAAATTAGGAAATATGAAAGTGAGTACAAAAAGGCCCTAAAGGAAAAATAAGGACGAGAACTAATAAAGAAATTGGTAGATTAAGCGCATCAAAATATGGAGACAGAACTGTATCGGGCTAAAGAAGAGAACAAAAGAAACGAGGAGGGGAGAAAAGTGTTAAAAATTGCAAAAGAGATAATGAAGTAGTTAAGGAAGAGGATATATTACAAATAAATACAAGATTAAAGAGAAAAGAGCCAGGAGATATAAAAACTTGAAAGGAGAGATGTGAAGAGTCGCTGTATGTAAGTTTCCTTCAATTTCGTTTCAGTGTTTCTAAGTATACTAAAATTATTTCACAGAGTTACCAACGTCTGTCGAAAGCAGCTAAGAAATCAACTAAAATTAACTAAATTTAATAATAACGGAACTTGATTCACTAATCATTAGCTAAAATACATTAAATTGTTTTAAGACGAACGAATTTAACTACGAGCGAACAGAATTTCACTAAATATAAATGAATGTAATAAATCTACTAAAATGGAACTAAATGCTTTTAAAATTAATTAAATACCCCTAGGAGGAATACATCTTTGTTATGATGTACAAAATGAATTTAATTTACAAAGAAAAGCAATTATCAATGTCCACTACAAAAATGAATCAATACAACAGTTGAGATTGTAAATATATTTAGCAGTGGCTCAAACTGCTGAAAATAGCAGTTACATTTTCGTCAAAATCCATACTACAGTTTTCAAAACGGAGACGATATAATGTATGACATAGTCCTAAATAGACTGAAAACGCAATGGGTGTTTGCTGTCACTACACCATTAACCTGTTAACCTAAGGATTAATTCGTTCGCGTTTAACCAGTGGCTAACCATCACCACCCCACCAAGAGCAACATCCTACCTACGAGGTATGATACAAAGTTAGAGTCTACATGATCCCTGCAAGTCAAATTACCCTCAAATCATGTCTTAGAACCTTAAAAAATAATGAAGTACTTAGTAGACATTGAACATAACCGAGTAGCCATAGCCGGTATATCTGACCATTAGAAATATGGTTTTATAAACGACACTAATACGTTCAGTTTGAACATTACAGATACGCAGTAGTCGGTCGTCAGTTGTCTCTAAGTATTGTCCGAGTGTATTTGAGTGATTTTACAAGCTTCATTTTTCCGATTTTTAAATCTTATTTCTTCATATCAGACCAATTGGTATGCAATGGCTGACAGAATTGTTAGCACGCCGGACAAAATGCTTAGCGGCATTTCGTGCGTCTTCGTGCTCTGAGTTCAAATTTCACCGAGGTCGGCTTTACTTTTAATCCTTTGGAGGTCGATGTACAAAAAAAAGTACTAGTTTTGTACTGAGGTCGATGTAGTCGTCTACCCTCTCCCTCAAATTTCAGGCATTGTGCCTATCGTAGAAATGATTACTATTACCATTTGAATCATCATCATCATCAACATCGTCATCGTCATCGGCATCGCCAGTATTACTATTATTTTATTTGGACACATGAAGGTTATCCTATGATTCATTTCTTTTCTCTACTCAAGACTAAAAAATCACGTTTCGGCATTTTAATACCATTCCTGAAAATATATATATTTATGTGTGTGTGTGTGTGTGTGTGTGTGTGTGTGTGTGTGTGTGTGTGTGTGTGCGTGTGAGTATGTGTGTGTTGTGTGTGTGCGCGCGCATACACATACCCCCACTTTGACAAATATACCTATATGTATGATTGTATATATATATATATATATATATATATATATATATATATATATATACAATATGCAATACGCATACATAAAAGAGCAAAGAAAGTCTAGCAATAAACGAATACATTTCCATTAAATTTTGCTTTTATATGTTACATAATCTTCCATTCCCTTTATATATATATATATATATATACATATATATATATATATATATATATATATATATATATATATATATATATATATATATATATATATATATATATATATATATATATTTAAGAGAGATTTCGTTTGACCGATTATTGAACTGATATCTGTGAATAATTCCTCATTGATTGGAAAAAAAGCATTAAATATATAGTGAGGAAACATATGCGAAATAGGAAGAGAATCGCATACTCAGCATTGATATGCGCAGTGAACATGCTGATGCACACACTCACGTAATAATACAATACAATAAAGAAATAATACAATAAAAAACATACTAAAACACACACATACGCACAGAAATGTCCACTTACAGGAGCATAAAATAACTTTGCACATATATAAGTTGATATATATGTTATACAAATATTCGGAAGCGCAATGGCGCGGTGGTTAGGGCAACATACTTGCGATTATATGATCGCGGTCTCGATTCCCAGACTAGGAATTGTGAGTTTTTATTGATCGAAAACACCTAAAACTCCATCTATTTATACATTTTTTAAAAATATGAAGACAGGTGGTGTAGACAACAAACAGATGCATTAGTTTAACGCTCGGGAAGTGAAAAAGTCTTTAACGTTTCGAGCCTACGCTCTTCCACAGAAAGGAACACAGAAAGAAACAAGGAAAGAAAATAAAGAATGTGTAATGGCTAGCGATCTATCATGGGGAAATATATATATATATATATATATATGTAAACACGCATATATTTAAATATACATACGTACATACACATACATACACACACACACACACACACACATTATATGTACAGAGAGAGAGAGAGAGAAAGAAAGCGATATATGTATGTATATGTATATATGTGTGTGTGTGTGTTTTTTTGTATGTATGTATATATACCCATATATAGATACACATTTGTACAGTATAGTTTAAACATTAACATTAAACTTCTTGGCAAATAATCAGCATTATTCTGTTCGTTAGTTGAAGTTTTATCTTTTGTTATGAAATCCGGGTTTGAGAGTTACACTGAGTGTATTTAGAAGAGAAAATAAAACATTGGTGACTGTTTATAAGATATTGAATGAGAAAATGTATATTACAAGTCCGTCCTTTACTGGTTTCTCTCATTATACTGCAGTGTTTCTTGAGCATTATCCTGAGTTGTTTACTCGATTAAATCAATCTCATTACATACTTTTAAGCTTTTTATTTCGTCTAATAAACATTGTGTCGAACCGTTCAGTATTGGAGGCGCAATGATACCAACAACAGCTGTCAATGTTGAGAGACGAGCATAAGCCATTTTCTTCTCCGAGCTTCAGTTATAATTGAAAAGATCTGCCTTTCGCACGAAATTTTGGTGAACTTTACTTTTGTATGAATGTCTCTTTTTGTATAATATGCACATGTGAATATACTGAAAAAGTTATTTCTTATATCTTAGTCAAAGGAAAGCGCATAGTGTCTATATTCCGCTACAGAACCCATCGCCCATATGAAATCCCCGAGATGCTCAAAGGAGACCAAACGTGACTCGATTGTTTGTAATACAATTCTCTCTGCTGTTGGTGTTAAATTGGGTGATCCAATAACAGAATTCTAACACCCACTCATAGAAATGATTTTTCCAACAGGCTTATACAATGTTTCTGTACACAAAAATGCATAAATATTTGTTAGATTTTCCCGAGGCTGTTATTGAAGGATATTACCCAAGGTGCAGCCAGATGAAATCGATCTTGAATCTACATAATGACGAAAGGAGTTTCCTCATCTCACAGTACAAATTCCTATACAAAGAAGCCCTGAATACACATTCATTCTTAAAGAGGCGTATAAAAACTGGTAGGTTGGTATACTGAGACAAAATAGAGATATGTAAAAGTATATTAACAAACACAACAAAGATACCAGACTGAGATAAGCCTGTCGACTATTTTATTAGATAGATTTTTATTGTTTTCTTTTGTAACTTACTTCTTGTTATCCGCTTACTATTTGTCAATCTAATAAGTATGTGTGTACGTGTGTATGTGTATGTATGTATGTGTGTGAGTGCGCGCATAAGCACGCATATATATGTATGTACTTACACATGCACACATATAGCAAAGCATGTATTTACACAAATATCTATGCTTATTTACACTGTCACACACACGTACACATACCCGCTTACACATTTGCGGAGTGAGGGGTTGATGTGTGTGCTTGTGTCAATCTAGTTAGCTAGCAACTAGTTAGCTATCTTGCCAAGTGTCTATCATATTTCAAACAGTCACAGATCAAAGTGATGTCGCCTGTTTGTCGGGTCAAATGTTTTTGCGTATATAGTGGCCTGAATATTTTCGCAGAAACCGAGAGAATCTAATACATACAAACACACAAACACACACACATGTATATATATATATATATATATATATATATATATATATATATATATATATATATATATATATATATATATATATATATATATATATATATATATATATATATATATATATATATATATATATATATATATATATATATATATATATATATATATATATATATATATATATATATATATATATATATATATATATATATATATATATATATATATTATATATATATATATATATATATATATATATATATATATATATATATATATATATATATATATATATATATATATATATATATATATATATATATATATATATATATATATATATATATATATATATATATATGGCTCTGTGGTAAGTAGCTTGCTTGCCAACCACATAGTTCCGGGTTCAGTCCCACTGCGTGGCACCTTGGTCAGGTGTCTTATACTATACACTCGGGCCGACCATAGCCTTGTGAGTGGATTTGGTAGACGGAAACTGAAAGAAGTCCGTCCTATATATATATATATATATATATATATATATCGGACAGTTTTGTTAGAAAAAAATTTTCTAACAAAACTGTCCGATGAACGGGAACGTGAAACTCAGGGTAACAGTCTTTTGTTATATTTCTGCTACTCTACCTGTGGTATTTGAGTACTCTTTTTTCCACATTGTTGCACATTTTATGTGCTTACGCTTACTCCAGTATATATATATATATATATATATATATATATATTTATTTATATATATATATATATATATATATATATATATATATATATATATATATATATATATATATATATATATATATATATATATATATATATATATATATATATATAAATATCATGTCATCCCGTAAGTTCTGTCCGAATTTTTATTAATGAAAACAAGTGATCAAATGTTATATTTAATTGAAATTTAATCATCAATGTACTTACCCTGATTATCTATGTCTTCCTTCCATCTATTTACAAGCTTTTTAATTCCATCAATGTAAAACTCTTTTGGATTCCACACTAAGTACTTTGAAATGTCAGTTTCGACCTCCTCCTGGCTTGCGAAAGTTATGTCCCCCAAATGATTCTATAAAACTACGAAGCAAATGGTAGTCTGAAGGAGCAACGTCAGAAGAATAAGGTGGATGATGACACATCACTTCTTTTCGATTTCAACGCAGGATTTGCGGTTGCTTTCGGACAATTCATGAGGCACACATTTTCCAAGTTTGGGAACCTTTCCGAGTTGTTGAAGATGACGATGAACAGTTGTATGGTTTGAACTAAGCTTTATTGCCAATTCTTCAACTGATAATGCAGGATTTTCTCCAAGTAATACCTCAAGGAGCTTATCATCAAACTCAAGTGGACGTCCTGTTCGATCTTCATCTTCAAGCATGAAATCTCCACTTCTGAATTTTGCAAACCATCTTCTGCAAGCTTTTTCATTCAAGCATTCTTTCCCATAAACTGAGATGCTTCGGCTGCAGAGCTTCCTTTTTAGTACTCATAAAGCATTATGTGCCTTAAATGCTCTTTGGATACTTCCGTGTTAGACAGGGTTTTAATCAAAGAAATTTTAATTCTATTATTCTGTAAAATAATATTTAATTAGTTTAAATGTACTATTAAATTTCATTCAATTTTAAAAAGTAAAATCGGACAGAACTTATGGGATGACCATATATATATATATATATATATATATATATATATATATATATATATATATATATAGATAGATAGATAGATAGATAGATAGATATATAGATAGATAGATATATAGATAGATAGATAGATAGATAGATAGATAGATAGATAGGTAGATAGATAGATAGATAGATAGATAGATACATAGATAGATAGATAGATAGATAGATAGATACCTTATATATACATGCATACATATTACATACATACATACATACATTCTTACATACAAGCATACATGCATACATGCATACACGCATACTTACATACATACATGCATACTGGATACTAGCCACGTATCAATATTTAGAAAACAAATTCTTCATTTATTGATATTATTTCCGCATGCAGAGGATGTACCACAGTTATAAAATGTTATTTGAGAGTATTTCCCAATGAAAGGCGGAGACCATCTCAAGGATCAAGAATTTCCAAATATGATATGCCATCGTAGAGGTGATCTAATAATCTAGTTCTCTTTATTTGCATTTATCTGTCAATATACAATTGTATTCTACCATGATGACCATTCATGTTATTGCAAACATGTAAGCATAATTTTTTCAGAGTGAAATTAATACTACATGTAGAACGTCGCCAAACGGCCGTCATCCTAAGGTTTATCACAGAGACCAAGGCATATTCACCACTCATAGCTCCTGAATTTCCTGATGTGTGTGTGTGTGTCTGTGTGTCTGTGTCTTTGTCTGTCTGTGTCTGTGTGAGTCTGTCTGTGAGCGTATCCGCGTAGGTCTGTTTTTATATTTATGTCTATATGTTTATGCATGTATTCATATATAAACCTGAAGTTTTGTGAAGTATAGGTCTTCACCAGACGGAAAGACAGAAACACAGACAAGGAGGAAGAGAGAGAGAGAGAGAGAGAGATAGAGAGAGAGAGAGAGAGAAAGTGAGAAGTGAAAAGGAAACGTAATATATGAAAACATGAATAAACCGAGTTACGGTACGAGACATACTAAACAAAGATACGGGATAAAATGGGCAAGTAGACAGAGTCACTAGGAAAGCACTCCTGAATTATTTCGTGTGAAATTAAGTTTACCTTGCTGTCTTTGTTTATCTGGCTATCGCTCCTGGGTTTTTTTTCTCTGTTTTTCGTGAAAATATATACAATAATAGAGGGAAAAATAGATAAGAGTAAAAGCGTTAGAGAAAATGTGAGAAAGTTGTTGAAGAGAGTAATATGAGAGATGATGTTGACAGATATGACTGTGTATTAGTGTTGAGTATGGTGAATCTATAACAAACAATGTCGTATCAAAATATAAACATCTTCCGCTTCGCAGTCGTCATAGACCATTATTGAATCTTGTAACAACATAAATATGGCTAGAATATCGCTAAGCAATTAGTATCACGCTTAACCCTCTTCTATTTTGATTTACACTCAGGTCTATCAAGGACTGTATGTGTACATAAGCGAATATCTTTATACATCTATCTATATATGTATATATAAACACCTAGATAAATTTATACACACACACACACACACATACTCCCATACATTCATATATACATGCATACATAATGCATACTTACATACATACATACATACATACATACATACATACATACATACATTGCAAAGATAAATATATGTCGCGCCACGTGCCGAAAGAGTTGCGTGAGCTACTGACTAGCTGGAGTCTTAGAATAACAGTAAATTCCAATTATGTTTAGACACGCGTTGACACTTTCCAACACTAAACTCCGGGCACTTAGTCTTTAATACAAAAGCTACCAGCAACGATGTGACAAAATTATCTCTGCTGTGTATATACATGTGTATGAGCATGTGTAGGGGAGAGCGGGATGAGTGTGTGAGAATGTGTGTTTTTGTGTGTGCGTCTATGTATGCGTTTAAGTGTGTTATCATGGGACCGGGAAGATCATAATGGAGATATAATAGGTGCACCTTTTATATTTTATATTTTCCCATTATCCATTCAATCATAAAATTTTTAAAAAATGTTGGTTTTGGTTAATGAAAGCCTTGATGTACAATGTTATATATATATATATATATATATATATATATATATATATATATATATATACGAATCAAAATGGCCGTCCGTTGTTTTCACCATAGCCCTTAATCTTTTCTTTAATAAAGGTAAATGTTTATACCGCACGCGATAAGCACGTGCTGATTTAAGTGTTTTTATATATTAACAAATCTTAGATTTATATATTAACAAATCCTTCGTTGCATTTTAGCGAGAATAACTAAACCAACATCAGCTGGGCTAGTTAAGATGGAGGCTGAGGGCGTTTACATGAGTACCTGATAAGCTTCCACCTGTAGCTGGATATTTTTGGTACCAAAAATATACATAACGGGTATATGTGTGTCTTGGTGAGTATATGTCTGTGTTCGATTATATGATTTATCAACACACTAAAAATCATAGAAAGTGCACACACAACAGCCACAGACACACTTAAAGCAACAACAACCCCTCCAGCACGACAGTCATCAACACGTTCACTGCTACCACAAATAGTTCCGCCAACACTACTACTACAACTGTAACACACCGCGAAAAATACCCACCCTCAAAAGCAAGAGCTCATGACACATGTCCAAAACTTCGAGCTAGTGAGCCAGAGAAGAGTGTTGTTAAAGAATGTTTGGCCCCCATACCAAGAAGGAAAGACATTGAGAGAAAGTATGAGATCTTCGGCACCAGCATCGCTCAAGTGCCACAATCACTGGTAATGGTGCGAACGCCTATGGAAACATACAAGAAACATTTGGGAGAGCTTCCATAACAACGTGGGAACCGCTAATGTAAAACCACGAGTAAACTTTTAAGGGGATTCCTAAAGGAACCCCAGTGGGTTATGGAGATTGAACCACTTAACCTCCAGTGGCACCCGGTGGATAAGTAGACTCCCTTTCTTCTCTAAACTCTTTCTGGTCACCACAGTGGGTTTAAGAATGGGTTGTATGAGATGTATCTGGCCTGGGGGAGCCCTGGATGCAAGGTGGCCTATTCAATAACTTTAGATCACACATTTAATTTCAAATAATAGCTTTAGGTATAGATTGTCACATTATCGTTATTAAATCTATTAACACGCTTCGAGAATTTCTTGTAGACATTTTCAGAATGAAGTAGCGACAGAAATGCTATAATAATCATTTTTCTTTGTTTTCTTTTTTTTCTTTTTTTCTTTTTGTCGCTAGGTGGGCTATGAGAATGATGTTGTAAGCGGCAATGTCATCTGTCTCAGATTTATATTGTTTTGTTCTACCACGACTAGGTTTTATCAAAAGTACTGTGTGTTACTTTCTGACTTGTAGTTTACTTATTAATAAAATTTGCATTGATAATGCTTTGAGATCCGTAGCGAAATAAGTCCTATTTTTAGGTAAATATTCATAGATGTGTGTTTGTACGTAAATAAATATGTATGTGTCTGCATGCGTGTGCGTGTGTGCGTGCGCCTGTGTATGAATGAGTGTGTGCTTACGCGTGGATATATGTGCATGTATAAATATGTACATGTATATGTCTATGCACTGGTAAGAATTTAGTGAACTTAACTTTTACTAAGGATAAGGTGAAGATATGAACTGTCTCTTCTGAATGTAATATTCTTGTCTGAAATGTAGATCTTATCCAATCCAGTTTTGAAATGTTTCTTCTCAATAAAACACTAAACAAATTACTAAGTATGAACTGTCAAAATAATAATAATAATAATAATAATAATAATAATAATAATAATAATAATAATAATAATAATAATAATAATAATAATAATAATACAAAGACCTGGAAATAGAGATAACTCGAATGTGGAATCTAAAAACAGAAACAATTCCTATCATAGTAGGTGCCTTAGGTATAATAAAAAAATATTCAGACAAATACATAACAAAAATACCAGGACTTACAAATGTATATAACATACAGAAAATTGCACTACTGGGTACTGCACACATTCTACGCAAAACACTTTCAATACAGTAAACATAAGAGCACCACAGCAAACCACAGCACATACCCAAGGCGCACAGAGCTGCGCTCGGTAGTGAAGTGAAAGCACGTTATAAAAATAAAACTACTGAACAATAATAATAATAATAATAATAATAATAATAATAATGATAACGATATTAATAATAATAATAATAATAATAATAATAATAATGATAATAATAATAATAATAATAATAATAATAATAATAATAATAATAATAATAACAGCAGCAACAATAATTGGGAATATAACAGGTAATTTTTTTGGATTCTATAAAACAACTCTGACATTTGCCAACTTTTAAAGATGATTCTTTATTCTTTCTGGAGCTGATAAAGTTCCCAGTAATATATTCAGGGGTGAATTGAATCGAATCTCCTCAAAATATGGTAACAAATTATTATATATTTATGAAGAACAGTGCTATTCTTTCTTCATTCTTATCTCCTCAGTCCGTCTCTGCATATAAATGTGCAATTCAGTTGAGGAAGGAAAAGATGCTAAAGATATGAATTGTGAATATTTAATAAAATCAATAGAGAAGAATACAAATGAAATACCAGTTGAACTAAAACAGTGTAAACAAAGATATTGATATAAAATTTGTAAATATCAGCATAGTACGGACTTGACACTTCTCGGAGATTTACGAGCAAATAATACACAACCATATACGAACGCACATACCCATAGACTAATCTACATGATAAAATACAGTAATGAATAAAAATATTGTATTTCGTATGCATAACTTTTCAATATACAATGGCAATTGCATTAGCAGTAGCACAGCTCACATCAGAAATAAGAAGCACTGGAGATACAAACAGCAGGTCGAGGCAATTTACGAAGTACAGTATTCTGTGTCTCTATTCGCTTTACAATTCTATTAAAGACCCAAAATATTGGTTTCAAATTTTAGCACAAGGCCAGCAGTTTTTTGGTGGTCTTTGGTGGGGGTGCTCATCGATTACGCCAACCTCAGTGTCCGACTGGTACTTTTTTTATCGATCCCGAACGATGAAATAGAAAGCTGGTCATTTCGGTAAGGACCTCGACGGAATTTGAACTCAGAACGTAACGACAGCCGAAATACCGTAAAGCATTTCGCCCAGCGTACTAACGTTTCTGCCAGCTCGCCGCCTTGTGAATTTGTTATATTACCATTTAAATGGTTAATGGTTGTTGGTTTTTTTTTCATTTTTATAGATACTTGGTGATAAGCATAGGTACACCAATATGCTCATAATATTCATTCCAATTTATCGGTAAATTGTCCCCTCTATTCAGGATGTTTCAATGACTTGGAAAATTAACAAATGACTTCTCAACTTACATTGCTAAACCTGTGTTCCTTTATTACTGATAGTATACAGATGTCAGGTCACTACCAAAGATATTTCAACATTTTAATATCATTAGAACACTGGGGTGTGTTTGAAACACGAGAAGGACAATGAGAAGAGATCTCTCTGGTAATTCAACACAACTAGAAAATATATGTGGGCCTTCATAGAAGGCAAAGATCATTGTAACCAATATGTTCGCAAACAGAGGTAATACTAGTTCAAAATCAAAGATATTGGTAACGCTGCTGCAGAAACGCGTTTCTTTTATACTTTGTGAATATTGACCTTCAGCGAGTTTCTTAGGTCTGTTGTACCTGAAGGTTTTGAGTTTGATTTTAAAAATACATATATTTCTTCATGCCAAGCAGATCACCCACTTCATCTATCACGCTCCACAGACCGGTTCTGCTTGTTAGCAGTTAAAGCCTTTCATTATATCAATGATGGTGAACATGTGTGATTACATGCTGCACTTCAGTTAATGGCATATATTGTGAGTAGAGAGAGAAAAGAAATACGTTATGAAAACAAGTCGATCTCAATCGATAGTGTTATGGTTTGCTTTGTGAGTCGGTGGGGGTGGGGGTGAAGATGTTGATAGGGGTGGGGGTTCACTCAGTGCAGAGTTATTGATTTCAGTTTTATCAATCGTTTAAATGAGTAGACAATAATATAACAAATAATGTAAACAATAACATAGAAAAAGAAAAGCATAAACAACAGGGAATTAGTTGATTGAGGATTAAAATATACCTCCTTAACGACAGATAAATATAAACGAAGACAGAAATTTATTCAGTGGCATTTAGAGGTGAGTGAAGCGTGCGGCTGTTTGTGCGTGCGCCTCTCTGTGTGTACATCTGCGTCCGTGCGTATGTATGTAATGTTCTATGTATACATACATGCACGCACACACACACGAACACACACACACACATATATATATATATATATATATATATATATATATATATATATATATATGCATATATATATATATCGAACGCTCCTATATATATATATATATATATATATATATATATATATATATATATATATGCATAAGCTAAGCACATGCGAACACACCTTTGTATTGATTGAATAGGAAGACAGAGTGAAGAGTAAGTTGTGAGAGAGAAGGAGAGGGAGAAACGAGTGAGATCCGAGGAACTGATAAACCTCTTTCGTAGGAAGCTTTTTAAGATCATGGTCGAATGTACTGTATTACTACATCCTGATCGATTCCCTCACCACTCTTTTTAGAACTAATATCTAGGAGTAACCAATGAAAATTTAAGCACAAACAAAACAAACTAGTTTATAGCATAGTAAATAGTGGGTGTATACTTATTTTCAGACTAAGTGTTGATGAATACAACATTTATTCTATACTATCGATGAGTTGGTTTCAGCTTAAAAAGCTTCGTATAAAATTGTGTAGCTACTTAGTTACATTGCACTCACAACTCAAGTTCAAAATTCACAGAACTAAAGATTATTGTTATCGTTGAACTCCAGGTGAGGTCTAGCCTACATGGACTATCTTATCTATAAAATCCTACGTACGTAAGATTACACTATAGGTCATTTTTCCTTTATTGTTTATCTTTTTTCCTTTATTAACGCGGTATCAAGTGCTATTGCAGCTATATTAGAGGGATTTCGCTGTTATTTCTTGTGAGGCACATCACTACGTAATGGTGCCCTCTTTGACTTGTATGTATGTTTGTGAATGTATTTCTGCGTGTGCATGTGTGTGTATGTGCATTTTGATGTGTGCATTTTGATGTGTGCATTGTTGCGTGTGTATGAGTGCATGTCTGTGTCTGTGTGTCTGTGTGCATGTATGTGTATGTGTGTGCGTGTGCGTGTATGTGCGTGGGTATTTTTTTTGAGATTTATATAAGATGTTTCTTTTGCAGGATTCCAGCCGGCCGATAACAAAGAAGCAAAGTTCTTTTATTCAAGTGAAACAACACTCGGATGCATATCTCCTTTAATTACACGGGTCTCACTTTATTTCTATTTTTATGCATCTATGATTACTCTATATGTACATGTTATTGCTTGAGCATATTCATCTGTTGGATCTCAAATGCAGACTCCCTGAAAAGTTTGAGACGTTTTCACTTTAAAATTAATCGATTTTACTCGGAAAAGGCGAATACGTTTGATTTCGTTGTTCGTTTGCTTGTCTGTGTATTCGTTCGTTTTTTGTTTTGCTTTGTAGGGTTTTACGAAATATCTACATTGTAGGCTAGTGGTGCACCTATTATCACTGGATCAAATAAAAATGTTTAGCCTGGATATAAGAGCTGGTAAAATATATATATGTACTTACTGGGTGTTCGGTCGAAATTTTCATAAAAGTAAAAGATATACCGTCCATTTTTTAAAAAAACCGAAACATATGAACTATGGCTGCGAGATAGCAATTTCCTCAAAATAGCCACCCTTAGCTTCTACCACGACCTCAAGACTGTTCCTTAGTCCGCGTATGTGTTCATCACTGAGTCCCCGAGATCTTTGAAGATCTCCTTGACCTTGATGTTGACATTGATGAGTACCAGCTCGGCCTTGATGTTGCGAGCAACGTCAGCAATGTCTTTTCCAACAGTACCCTACATATAAGGTTTACAGTTTATTAGAAGGCCAGAAATTGGGTATGTTGAAGTCGTAGAAATTCTCCGACAACCAATTTTGATTCTTTTAACAGGTTGCAACGTATATGGCTCACCGGAGCAATACTCCCTCTCTAACCTCTATTTGACCACAGGTTCCAGTAGCTTCACATAGCTATCCTAATTATGCGTAAGAGTGTAGATGACGATCTCCAGCGTGCAGATGCAGTCAGAAATCCGGCTGTATTCCCTTCCTGTAGACCACGGCTTCGTAGTCTTTGTTGAAGCTGTCCACGTCAGTTTTTACGGTCTTTACATTATTTACAGAGCATCAAACAGCAGTCATTGGGACAACATTTTGAAGAATCGTGATACTCTTATCCAACTCTCAGATGGCTTCCTGTCTTCTATATCAGCTAACATTCAACTACAGCTTTAATATTTATGCTCTCCAACGCTGTTCACCAATACTTCATTGTGCTCCTGAAAAACGAAACGTGCGTGTGTATGTATGTCATTGAAAATATAAGACAGAAATATAAGTGATTGATCTAAAGCACCTCGAATTAAATTAGGATAACTAAAGCTGAGTTCTGTAGTTTTCAATGAAACTTTGGAAACTAATTAGATAATCGAAAACAAGCTCAGTAATATTAGGGTGTTAATGTCTCTCATTTATGTTGTCCAATCCACCATATATACGAGCATCCATGTCTATAGAGTGTCTTAGTGTATTTTTTTCTCTTTGAAAAACACGCTTATTCTCATGTATATATGTGTAATTGGATTTACAAAGACGTGTAAGAGGCATTTTATATATAAGATTTATTTTCTTAATTTCTTTAAAGTTGGTACTTTCCAATGTCGCTGTTCTGAGTATCTCGTTTTGATACCTTCAGAAACAAACCAGCAAAAATAAAGAAATGACTGAACTGTATGAAAACCACCGTCAAACATATATTAATATCATTCTCTATACCGATGGCCATGAAGACAATGCATGTGTATTCGCATTTGAATGAATGCTAGTACACTTTACATTTATGTCTGTTAGCTGTGTTATCCATTTCCGTGCGATCAGTCCTATTAAGTTTCTCTCCTTTGTTTACACGCTCTGATACAGATCGCAATTCAGACCTTCCTTATAAATCGCCTTTACACTATTATGGCTATATTGATGATTGTCATATTAATGTTTGAAACTCTATGCTTGGAGACAAATTCAGAATACCCGAAGCAGGAATCCTTTAGTTGATAGATCTAAGGAGTCATTACTGACTTTCTGGCTTAGAGAAGAAAAACAGAACACACATAAAGAAGTTTGTACATTCTTTAGGAATACGGAACACCAGTGACATATTCCAATAAAAGTAGCAACTCGGTTTAAACGTAATAAGCCGGATATTGATCTAGGGGACAGAGAGCAATTGTCATGAACCGAGATCAAGCTGCGCGGCAAAAGTGAATATCTCGTCCAAAATTGAAGAACAATAGAACATCTATGGAGAACTAATGAGAAAATAGCATCTTATATATCCATGATATAGATAAGGTGTGTACCAATTACGATCGGTGCAAGAAAAGCCTGGGAGGAAGTGAATGCATTTAAGTTTCGAATTTTTGAAGTTTGAATATATTATAGACATAATAAGCGATGAAATAATGAAGGATGGCAAATACTGGTAGTTATGTCAAACCTCTAATTGGGTGAATTTCTCTAGTTTCGCTAATAGACGCAGAAAGCATCAGCTTAAATATCGCGCCAGGCCAGGATAATAATAACTTCTAAATTTCAACTAATTAGAATTTGAACTGCGCATACTTTGAAAAAAAAAATATATTCACATTTGGTAAATGTATCGAAAACTTAATGAATATAACGAAATTCCTACGGACACCATTGCATAGAAAAGAAACTAGCTAATCTTCGATAACACAGATTACACAATATCGATAACATCGATATCATAATGTAGTCAGCAAAGATTTTTTTATTAATCAAGACTTGCAAACCATTAATTTCCTACTTAAATCTTTGCAATGCCTTTAGTAGCAAGATTCCTATTGTTCATTAAATTTCGATCGCACATGTGCTGAGAGGTCAAAGATTTTAGCACAAGGACTTATATCAAGTTAATCACCTCTTCGACAAGTATAGTGACGACTTAGATCACATTTTGCCCGAATTTATTACATCCGCTTCACAGATCATAGACATGTTCGTTCTTACCAGAACGTTTTAGATGTACAAAAGCGTGCATGTATAAGTGTGATAACATAACATTATGGCCAAGGAACATTCTCTAGCTACTCGTCTTTTGATGAGTATTCAACGAGCTGTGAAATACGTCTAGGCAATCTCCTACGCATTTTTGTGCAATCTCCTTCGCATTTTTGTTCAATCTCCTTCGCATTTTGGGTGAAACAAGATAAATTCAAATCTATCATTTCAGAGCGAACGGTTTTAAAAACTGTAGTTTAGTTTAATTTTACAATATATTCTCTAATACACGCGGTATTGTACATAAATAATCATCAATTATTCAGATATGGTGACGAAAGAAACATGTACGAATTAGTATTGCCATTAAAAGTGAAAACTAATTTAAGATCAGTTTACAGCAACGACTTGCTATAAATTCTCTCCGTATGCTTTATGCTAAATAGTTAACAAATATTACGCCAAAATAAATCCCTTTAATTTTAACTGTACGAATAGAATAATATGTATTTACATCTGCTGAAATTTCCGCAGAAAAAGCTTTAAAATTATACATTAATATTCAAAATTCATATTGTTTTTTCTTTTTAAAACATGATATACATGCAGATTACATGTACACACATACATAAAAAGTGACATGTATGCATATATGTGGATCCGTGTGTATATGTGTGAGCCAGCGTTTATCTGTTCAATACAATGCAATATAAATATAAAAATTAAAAACATCTCCAGGCATATACATGAAGATAAATTGTTTTTATAATGGCATTTTAATAAATATTCATCAAAAGGTGGGGGTTTTTTTTAGATGCAGGAAAGTCTACATAGAATTGGCCAATATTGACCGTGAAGTCTAATAGAAAAATATTTCGTTTGAAGATCGCTCTTGATTTATTTAGAGAAATAATTAGTTTATGAAAAGAACCATGCCCACACGCACACTTATATTCAAACACGCATACATATATCATTCATTTAAGTATCTGTACACGTATATGCATATATATATATATATATATATATATATATATATATATATATATATATATATATATATATATATATATATATATATATATATATATATATATATATATACATATATATATAGGCGCATGTTTCCGGTTTCAGTCCCACTATGTGACAACTTGGGCAAGTGTCTTCTAGTCTAACCTTGGGCTGACTAATAGCATATATATATATATAGGATCTTTCTGATTTGGCGGACACCAATTGTTTTCTAACGAAACACTTTCAAACTTGGGACACTGGTAGAATGTGTCATATAAAACATATTTTACTCTTAGTGCTGTTGAGAAAAGTTTATATTTAAAAAGCTATTTCGTGTTAAAACTGTCGTATTTCAGTAATTTCAACCAATCACTGACGTCTATTGAGATGAAAACAATTACTGTTGTGGATTGGCAACAACACGCTGTGGCGGTGTAATGGGATCTTTTCCCTTGAATAAAATTAGTGCCGTTGTTTGTCAACAACAACTATCGGCGGTACTGTTGTTTATGACATCGTTCGTGCGTTTGTACTGGTTTTAGCTTTAGGGTTTTAGGGTTAGAGTTCGGGGTTTAGAGTTAGGGTTTGGGTTATGAGTATTGTTGCCAAATTTGGTGAAAATCTATTCAATACACCGCCACCAATTTTTTCCCAAATTTGGCAAAAATAGGGAACCCTTTAAATTAGTGTGCAGATCTGCGAGTTGGATATGTTGAATAAAACCAGAATTAAACCATCCTTCTATATTTTCTTTTACTCAAAACCAGGGACTTTTCAACACGCCACGCGTGTGGGTCTGTGCGTTCTCGCGCGCGTTTGTTTGTGTGTGTGTTTAATCGGCTTGAAAAATCGTTAAGATATAATTTTTTTCCTTAAATGAAACCAATGGTAGCTTCTATACACACAGGAATCTTATACACGAATGCACTATTGAGCACTCATTCTCTTCGTTCGACATTTGCGTATGAACAGGGTGCAGTGAATAAACTGTCGTCTAAATTACGCAAAAATGAAAAAAAGAAACTCACACTTCATTTTAACAAATATACTTATCAAGATTACATAACAATATCTTGAAATTAGTCAATTTATTCAATAAAATCGCTATTGGCTTCAAACATGGCCTCGACACGATTTCGGAATTTCCTGCAACTTTTTGGACGGTCTTCTTGTTTGCTGCCATAATACTAGCCTTCAGTTCATCTACGGTATTCAAGATATTTTGTTAGTCTCACGCTCAACTACATTCCGCACATAATAATGAATTCTCACCAAAAGTTCGGGGTAAAAGAAGTGTTTAGTGAATTTTGAAGATTTGTTCTTCTGCGAATTAAGCTAAATCTATATGGACATGACACAGAATATACAATTATTAACACAACCAATCTTTTATTGTAATTTTAAAAGAATATTTGAAAAAAATTATATTTCGCATCACTCTACAATTTGATACAATATGCTTGTGCTGAATATCAGTTAAATTTATCTTTGTCCTACAATATATATATATTGCATGTATGTATGTATGTTTGTATGTATGTATGTATGTATGTATGTATATGTGTATATATAAGGATCAGATTCGTCAGTACTCTTGAGTTTCAAGCGTGATGCTATTTGTCAGCCATTTTGAATTTGAATGAAAGAAGTAGATTGTTATTACCGTAAGGTGGGCTGCGATTGGTCGACGAATGTCACGCGGTGTCGTGGTTTGATATTGGTATACGGGTAACACTTACTTGTAAAATACCGCATGGCGAACAGGAAGTTGACCAGGTGGAGGACAGGAAGTAGAACACGTGGTGATTAGAAATCGCTCAGGATGTTGTGGGGTGGAGTAGTAAAAAAAGTCCGCATGTACAAGTATATAGTTTTATATGAGGTGTGAACACGCGCTCATTAGCTTTGCATCCATGTGTATATATATCCATGCGAGTGTGCGCATTTGTGCATGGGCGCCCCTGCGCACGTCTGCGCGCACACACACACGCACGTTTGAACGAACACGCGCACACATATACACGCATATGCACACATGGTAACAACAAACAAGGTTACCACAACGTTTCGGCTGATGTACTCTCCAAACTTGCTTAGCTGTTATGTATTACTGTAAGCTAAGCTGCGATTGGTCGAGGAAGCTCACGCGCGGTCGTGATTTGATGTTGATATATGAGTAACAGTTAGTTGTAATATACTGGATGGCGTACAAGAAGTTGACCACGTGGAGGACAAGAAATAGAGCACGTGGCAATTGAAAATCGGTCATGTTGTTGGCGGGGAGTAGGAAGAGGCGGCATGTGCAAGTATATAGTTCTATATGTGGGTGTGCACACACACTCACATAGTTTTGCGTGCATATGCATGTTGATGCAAGTTTGTGCATCTGTAGACACACACATGTACATATGTATATATGTATATATATATATATATATATATATATATATACACACACACACACACACACACACACACACACACACACACACACACACATATATATATATATATATATATATATATATATATATATATATATATATACACATATACATACACACGGGCTCCTATTGTTTCTGTCTACCAAATTCACTCACGTGGTATTGGTCAGTCCGGAGCTATACCAGGAGACACCTGTTCAATGTACCACCCGATGCGACTGAGCCGGAATCCGTCTACTTTCAAACAGAACATCTTAACTACTCAACGATGCCTACCTATACGTTGAAATATTTTCGTCTTACTTCAATCTGCCCTAATTCTTATGTAATTCAAGATATAATATATTTCCATCTAAAGCTGACGACTTTATTATTAACAAAAACAATGGCTTCCCATAGAGCAAAATGATATCAAAAGTCAAGAAACAGTGTGATATCCTTTTTTACTCTCAATAAATATCCAAATTCTTGGAGGGTTTAGAATTTCTTCCAAGGATTCTTTGATCGTTTGGAATACATTCTCGAGATTCGGCGATATTAGTTCTTTGATATCACCATCGAAAATGTTCCTGCAATTTTTCAACATTGGTCTCAGTGGACAAAGATATTAGCTATAGTGTATGTATAGGAATGAAGTTCTTTACTTAATATGCATTGTGTTCGTAACCTCTCTCCATCTCTCTCAATCTCCATTTTACTTTCCTTCCATCAAACACAAAGATATACACACAGACACATATATACACCTCGAGATAAACACATACGCACAACTATAGCGTACTTCAACTTTATGAATTATATTGGAAACCTATTGCAGAAACTGAGAAAATACAGAACAGACGTAAACACTGTGCGCATGCCAGCAAATTTTCATACATACATACATACATATATACATACATACATACATACATACATACATACATACATACATACATACATACATGCATAAATGAATAAATAGATAAATAAATGCATACATACATAAATACATAAGCACACACATATGTACAGGTATATGTGTGATCTTGTATACGTCTATACATATGCATATAACTCAAAATGCTGCCTGATCCAGCTGACCAAATCCAACACTGGTCTGGCGAACACATATATATTAAGGAAGATAAATGATGACATAAGAAGGTGCCTCCCTGTGGCACGGCACCAATGTGGTGAATTTTTTGGTTTAATGGTAACGTAGGTTAGAGGTAGAGCAATGTTCATCCAATTCGATATAGTCAACATTTACCTGAGTATATCGAAAGGGTTATGATCAAGGCACTTTCCTATGTTAAGGACTTCCCTCATATTAGCGATAGAGACATGGACACCATCATGCACGCCAGAAAAAAGGGCTTCTTTAATAAAGGTTCGACCTGTGTCAAGCAATCAGTGAAGAGATTTCCGTCAATCCTGGATACCTTAGTGAAAAGATTTCTGTCAATCCTCCTTGGTTTTACAGAGATACTACTCTGGTCATTTCTAGAGAAGTCAACGGGCACACTTTGATGGACTTTGGAAGGAGCTGACTAATGCAGTAAGCTCTATGAAATTCAAAATAACTATTCAGACCAACCATTTCACCGTAAACTTCCGAGAGGCCACGCTAGACCTGGGCTCCGGTTCATATAGGCTCTACTACAAACCATATGAGAGGCTGTCCTACATCAACACAGCCCTCTCCTACCAGCCTATCCTGTTCGGGAATCTAGTGAAGGTTGTCAGCAGGTGGATCTCGAACCTGACCTCGAATCACGGCAGTGACGGCGGCGGCAGAGACGGCGGCGGCAGAGACGGCGGCGGCAGAGACGGCGCCGGCAGAGACGGCGCCGGCAGAGACGGCGCCGGCAGAGACGGCGGTGGCAGAGGCGGCGGAGATTGTGACTACGCCTCAGCTGTCACTCCGTCTTATTACCGTATTATATAGAAGGACTTTATTTTATCGACATATAAAGATGGAAGCAACGTTAAACCTAATGGTTTACAATTTCGAAATTAAAGACAAAAAATAAATAAATAAATAAATAAATAAATACCGCAAGGCATTTTGTTCCCGCACATGAATTCTGCCAATTCTCTGATTTCACTGAATATTTCATAATAGAGTTTACATCTATCCATTCATTAAATAAACCTAAGTTTACATAAATATCAAAATTCAATTATATAAATCTAAGTTTGTTACGGAAAATGTTTATAGATAAGTACACCATACATACTCGCAGGTAAATACAATCACACACATGTATAAACATATATATTTACATATAGGAGTCCAAAAAAATGAAAAGTAACAGAGATTTTACAAGATCTTTAGCAGTACATTTAGCAGGAATTACTTGAGTCAAACTGGTATTAAACTATATATTTACACACACACACACACACACACACTGCTGTCATTTTCTTTATATTATGCAAAATTATTTACTTAGAAAAAAAGTTATCAACTGACTTTTTTTTTTACTCTACTTGTAATCTCTTGCTGAGATCGTTTATAAGACTGGCAGAGAAAGTTGTGAAAGTTCTAGGTGGAAGTCTCAAATTGAGAGAGTGTTCTGGGTACTGTGGTGTATGTACATCGTACACTAAACTAATAAAAATGTGCGTATGAATGTTTAATATTAATCTGACCGTGCTTCGTAAACATTAAAATGGTATGTATAAATTATAACTTGAATTTGTGATGTATATTAACAAATACATCATATAAAATATCTATAGCTATTCTACTTTTTAGACCCCTAAATGTGTAGCCAATTTTTTTCCTGGTTTCTTCTAATTGCTACCCGTGTCATTATCATTATCATTTAAGTATTAGAGGTAAAGTTATAATTTTGTTGTTCATTGATTTCAGTTGTTGAAATATTGCTAATTATGGTGACACATTATGTTGACACAATATCATAACAATGTCGGTTTTATGCTCAATGCTGCGGTTAAATTTAGTGGAGTTGATTTCTACTTAATTAGTTAATATCTCTGCATTGCGTTATCGGCCGAATAAGGAATGCGTTTGAGTTTCTGCGTTAATTTAGGTGGCTTATTTATGGCACAAGAGTAACATACTTTTAGAACATTGTAGTACAAGTGTTTACAACATTTTTTTTTTTTTTTGTAATGGGGAAATATTTATCTATCAGACTTAGGAAATTACTGACTTAAAGTTTAAAGTAAAAGAGAATGTTAAACAGATAATCTAACAGATCTTGTACTTAACAATAAAAGACAGACATTTAGAGGTGTATGTAAGGCTACACATTTGATTAACGTTGCTTAATCAAATATATATAGACATGGTAGAGGTTAAAGTAGCTTATATGCAGAGAGATGCACGTGATAAAATGAAAGAGAATAAAAAGATATGAAGGCGATGTGTAGAGAATGATAGAGCGATATGAGAGAGTAGAAGATCATAGGAAAAGAGACTGAGAGAGAAAGAGTGGCGTGCCTCTGTATAAACTGATTCAGAGATATGAGAACAGAGCGTATCTTGAAGCAAATGGAAGTGAGTTGATAACTTGTTACAGAAGAAAGTCATAAAGATATGAATGGGTAGGGGATCTTACAAAGATATGGAACGGTGAGTGTGAAGCATAGTAAAAGGCATTTTCGGGTGAGATTGTGAGCACAAGAATTTGATGGATTAGAAAAGAAATAGATGTAAAACATGATGAATGTAGAGGATTAAATGTTGATGTGTGCGTCTTATGTGTGCTTATGTGTGACAGTAAGTACGCATAATTCTAGATATATATTTCAGGTATGTATATGATAAATAAGTTGCATATTTATACACGCTCTCTCACACATATATACATACACGCCCCCCCCCCACACACACACACATATATTTATTTTTTCTCGCCCTTTTCAAGCTTAGCCAGGCTCATGGGCCCGGTTTCTATGGCGTATGGGACCCCCTCCAGCTGGACGGGACGCCAGTCCATCGCAGCGTTGCTCAAGAAACAGGAAGAAAGAGTGAGAGAAAGTTAGGGCGAAAGAGTACAACAGGGGTCGCCCCTTGCCGGAGCCTCGTGGGGCTTTAGGTGTTTTCGCTCAATAAATATACACAACGCTCGGTCTGAGAATCAAAACAGCGATCCTCCGACCGTGAGTCAGCTGCCCTAACCACTGGGCCATTGCGCCTCCGCACCACACACACACACACACACACACATATATACATATATATATATATATATACATACATGCACACACACACATATATATATGTACACACATATATATATATACATACATATATATATATATATATATATATATATATATATATATATATATATACATATATATATATATATATATATATAGATATATATATATATATATATATATATATATACACACACACACACACACACACACACACACATACACGAAGGCGGCAAGCCGGCAGAAACTTTAGCACGCCAGGCGAAATGCCTAGCGGTATTTCGTCTGTCTTTGTGTTCTGAGTTCAAATCCGCCGCGGTCGACTTTGCTTTTCACCCTTTCGGGGTCGATAAATTAAGTACCAGTTGCGTACTGTCGTCGATCTAATCAACTTTTCCCCTCCCCCAAACTTCAATCTTTTTCCTAGAGTAGAAAAGTATATATATTTATATATATTCGTGTGTGGCGTTGATAGCTGTTACGGAATTAGCCTGCGTTTATGAATAAATATGCGTACAAACGTTACTATCTTGGAACGTATATGAACAAAGCATTAGCTGTACATCTTTAGACGTAACCATAGAAACTTAAAAGACAATGTAAAGATACAAAAATAAACAAGAAAAAAATGTTGGTCGCCATGGGGCAGAGTATGAGAAAAGAATATGTATGTCAGATAATTTAGTAAAGAACCCTGATTTTAAATTAAAATTACATAGAAATAAAAGCGATATAAGAAAGATATTTAACTTCAAGTTGCAACAATTTATAGCTAATTATTTACTCAAACAATACATTTCTGTTATGCTTTTGTTCTTGGAAAAGGTAGATAGGCAACGTATTATTGAGCATGAAATAAATTGAGTTCAGATGTATGCCATAGGACATCTTATCAACGTTTTCCAAATTTCGTGTATTCATACAGACGTATATTTGCATATGATTATATTTATGTGTACATGTAATTATTTACAAGTGTAAACAAGTTTATGTGCTTATGTATGTATGTATATGTGTGTGTGTATATATATATATATATATATATATATTTATATACGTGTGTGTGTGTGTGTGTGTGTGTGTGTGCGCGCGAGTGTGTGAGTGTTTGAATGTATGTTCGTGTATATATATATATATATATATATATATATATATATATACATACAGGCTCAGGAATGGCTGAGTGGTAAGTAGCTTGCTTACCAACCACATGGTTCCGGGTTCAGTCCCACTGTGTGGCACCTTGGGCAAGTGTCTTCTACTATAGCTTCGGGCCGACCAGAGCCTTATGAGTGGATTTGGTAGACAGAAACTGAAAGAAGCCCGTCGTATATATGTATATGTATATATATGTGTGTGTGTATTTGTGTGTCTGTGTTCGTCCCCCCAACTTCGCTTGACAACCGATGTTGGTGTGTTTACGTTCCAGTAACCTAGCGGTTCGGCAAAAGAGACCGATAGAATAAGTACTAAGGTTACAAAGAATAAGTCCCGGGGTCGATTTGCTCGACTAAAGGCGATGCTCTAGCATGGCCGAAGTCAAATGACTGAAACAAGTAAAAAAGTGACCGCAGCTGAAACCCATAAATAAAAATAAATAAATAAATATATATATATATATATATATATATATATATATATATATATATATGCACACACACACACACACAAACACAGGCATACATGCATATTTGTTCGTGGTCGACATGGATGCTAGTTATCGCATATTTTGTCAAATCTCAATATCGCTTGGCTTTCCGTTGGCGAACCGTAATTATGAGTATAAGGATATGACTGTTATATACGTCAGTGTTTAACCAACTGCACGAAACCTTTAAACATTTGCTAATAATCCAGTTTGTCAAAACATATACACACATACATACACACATACATATAGTTACTTATACATATCGTTGTTGCTATTAACTCGTATGTCCAAATTTGGCCAAATGCCTTTTTTTTTTTTCAATATTTATTTTTGCTTGCAATAGCCGGTTCATTTAGTCAAACTATCATATCTCCAGCTGCTTCAGATGTCAAGATATCAAAAATTGGCAAAGTGTAGTACAACGATTTTGTTATGGAATGGCGAAACTATTTCTTCACTTTCTGAAAAAGCAACGTTTTGGACTTGCGTCACTTTTATATAATAGCAACGATATATATATTCTTTTATTCTTTTACCTGTTTCATTCATTTGACTACAGCCATGCTGGGGCACCATACACACACGCACACATACATGCGCGCGCTCGCTTATATATACTTGTATCGAAGATAAAAAGAGAAGACGGAATGTACCAACAAAATATTTTATATTACAACAATTGTTTCATTTTCGAGATGCACTGCTTCCTTGTGGGCGTGGAACGATGCAATAAACCCAGATATATTAAGCCAAGTGAGGAACGTGTTCCGTGGACACATGATCTGGGACTTACCGTGAAATAAGATTTCGATTCTGTGTTTAACACACACATACATGCACGCATAAAACTTTGAGGAGAGAATGCAAGGTAAAGGGAGAGAGACAGAGTGAGAGAAATATGTGGAGTGTCGGGAAGAGGAAGAATTACAATTCATTTCATATAATGGCTTCTAATTGAGGTACAAAGTCAATAATCCGTAATTATGTCGATTCCATAGACATCAACATTTGAATGGTAAGCTCTTTTATAGATCTTGAAAGGTGTAAAAACAAAAGGGTACTCGGCAATATTTGAAATCAGAAAATAGAGAACCGGACAAATCTCACACGGCATTATTCTGTTAGTTTCCTACGTTCTATATTATTTATAATAACATTATATGTTTGTGTTCATTTAAATAACTCTATATTCTATACACTGATCGTTAACAAATTATCATTTTATTGCATATTAAGAAATAAGAATGTAGTTCTTTCCAAATTGACATAAACTTGTTTAAGAATTAGGCAAACGATGAAATGCTACAATCTTTTTCGACATGCCATTAAAATACCATTATTGAAAATTATAGGATGAAATCTCCGCGCAGGGTAGTTGGGTATTTGGAACCCTAATACATCTCGTCAAATCTTTGCGAGGTATAAGCGTATGAGAACGATCTCCCACAGGATAGAAATGCAACTTATTGCATTTAATGAGGGTGCGTTAATGAGAGATAATAGTAGACAACTCTTCTTCAAACACTAACACGCTCTCCTATAATAAGAAGGTCATATTGGTCTGTGTATTCGTAGGGACCATTGTGATTAAATTATACGATACGGTCAATGCTTTTGATAATAGGTTTCTACGATAAGGGTTGACCAGCGGGCTAAACAGCAGCCACAGCAATAAACAGACGGTAATTTGAATCTAGCATGTCGTTGGTGGGCAGTGTGGTCATATGGAAAAAAAGGAGTTAGGAAATCTACGTTGGATACACTATTCTCTGAGAATTTATCCATAATAGAATATTTCTAATTATCTATAACATTTATATACGACTTTCCATTTTACATCTATGTCCTTCTTGTGAATTTTTGTATTTCTTTTTTCTCACTTTACTTCCTCAACTAATTTTAACAGTTGATTCCTAGCGTGTCGTTTCTTATGTTATCGACCACTTGTTTGATAAATTCAAATTTCAATCAAGTGTTACTGTGTTCTTATGTGTGACACTTGAACCTTCACTTTCTCTTTTCCTGTTTGATAAGAAATGAGTATAGGAGAACTAATGTGGACAATTCTTTGACAGGGGTCACAATGTTATTAGATAATTCAATCAATGTGTATGTGATTTGCAATTCTGAGTTAAAATAAAGACAGGTGAAGAGAAAAAATGCTAAACATTATTTGTCACCGAAGTTATTCATCTTTTTACTGTTCGGTGGAAATGGCGTCATAAATATATTTTAGTGTAGGTGTATTGAATGGTAGAAGAAGAGTTTAGGGTGAAGAAAATCTTCAGGTGGAAGAGGGAATAAAATAGAGGTGAATGAAAAGTGATAAAAGATGTTCGACTGAAAGTAAAATAAACAAAAATAAGAAAGAAAGAAATACAAAAAAGTGGCTGAAATAGATGCGATTAATCAGTGGGGGATGCAGCAGCAGCAGCAGAAGAAGAAGAAGAAGAAGAAGAAGAAGAAGAAGAAGAAGAAGAAGAAGAAGAAGAAGAAGAAGAAGAAGAAGAAGAAGAAGAAGAAGAAGAAGAGGTGGGGCGGTAGAGGAGGAGAAGGAAACGGATCAAAAAGTACTAAAAGAGAGAAAATGGAAAAGGGATATTGAGAATGAGGAAAAAGAAAAACGAAGAAAGTAACTATTAATGGGTACAACATCTAAAGAAAAAGATTATTAGGGGTGGAAAGAAATGTAGTTTAAGAAGTGAGCAAAAATAAAACAATGACGATATAAAGAAATATTAAAAAAGAAAAATTGAATAAAAGCGAATAGTAAGAATGGAATTAAAACAGCGATACGTTCTGTTTTTACGGTTTAGTGTTAAAAGTATGGAATCAACACATAAATTGATGTTTGTGAAAGGCTTAGAATTTCGTTTAAGACCCGAAATAAACTTGGTTTTTCTGTTGTAGAATCTCAATGTGATAGGGATCCGTGTTCGGGGGGAAAAGAAAAGAAAAGAAAATCTGAAATATCATTCTTGGAATTACTAAGAGATGAGAGTTACCAACGCAGATGTCAGTAGAGATATCCCTTAACGTGAAATAGATATTATTCGGTATTTCATACACATGAATGGGTATGTACAATTTGCTTGAATATACATATATGTATGTATGTATATAAGTATTCATATATGTTTGTATATATATATATATATATATATATATATATATACACCCACAAACACACATTTATAAGTGTGTGTGTATATATATATATATATATATATATATATATATATATATATATATATATATGTATGTGGGTGTATGTAAATGTATGTATATGTATAGATACATACATAAACAAATATATGGAATATATATATATATATATATGTATATATATATATATATATATATATATATATATATATATATATGGACGTGTGTATATACATATACATACGTACATTTATAGGCACTCACACATACACATACTCACACACACATATAAGTGATTGTGTGTAAATGTATTCTTGCATGAATATACGAATACACAGATCTGAACGGACGTCTGTGTGTGTTTGTATGTGTGCATGTGAGACCAGGTGTATGCGTATTTTATGAGTGCATGTGTAAACAATATACAAGCTAGAGAAACGTCATCGTCCAAAAGGCAAAATCCTATATAGACTATTACAAAAGAACCGAATTATGCTTTAAAGAGTTAGTAGATCCAGTACATCGTTTATGAAACTCAAGTTGAAAACGAAGTAGAAAGCTAGACTTCAGCAATTATGCTCAGTAGACATTTAGTTCTATACAATATTTGAATGGTTATCTAACCATGTAGGTTTACATACTACTAACTAATTAACTAACTAGATACATAGCCGACTAACAAACTAATGCATACATACAAACGTATTGACTGCTTTCTCGAATACGAGCAATGTTATTTCTAGAAAGTATCATTGAAATGAGGCGTTGACAATGTGAGGCCGTTATATAACACTTGATCCCTGCCAAAGATCTGCACATTTTATTATATAATGCACGATTGTGCTCGCTGACAGAAGGAATCGGAGTCACATTATCAAGTCTTTTGACATGTCTTTTTAATCCTCCAAGTGAACGGTACACCTCTCCACAGGTTGCACGTGTTCTGTTGTCAACAATAGCTGTATCATGATTTATAAGGACTCGATTCCCGTGGCTTCTCCGATGGCTGACCAGGCCTGCAAACTAAAACATTTCTTCCTACAAATCACACACGGAAATATCAATACTCCTTCATTTTCTACTCTTTCATACATACATACATACATACATACATACATACATACATACAAACAAACATAGTACATACATGCATAGATACGTACATAAATACATGCACACATATATACGTAATTATTGAGGCCTTGGGATATGTAACACACTGCCTAAATACCAATCTTGGGAAATTAAGCTTCTCAAAAATGGTAAGGAGAAAGCTAATTCGAAGACTACAGATCCAATCTACCACTGGAACTGTAAAGATCTGTAAAACTTTCCAGAAGTTCATCGTTTGAATATATATGAGCATGTCTAGATATGTAACTATTTGCATGCGAATATATACATAAAGCATACATACATACACACATACATATAAAAATACCCTGTTGTTGATGTTGAAATTCCAATGAAGGGTTCTTGAATCTAGGTTAGACACCGGTTCTTTCTCCATTGGCAAGAAATTTTGAAATAAACTGAATAATGACAGACATAGATATATGTATGTATAGAGTTATTTGTGAGATGTTATCAATACGGTGAAAATACTTCTTAAGCTCTCTGTTAGTACACAAGACTAACAATAGTGTTTAGATTAGTAAAGAACTCCACATATTCTTGTGGCAGGGTCAGAGATTCTATATAGTAAATCCGGGGTTACGCTCCAGTTATAATGGTCTTTACACAAAGTGATATACAAGACAAGACACAAATAATGGTCATTACATGTTTTTCCTTTATAGGAGTAACTTTGCCTTACATCTGTATGCATTCCTCTGTTCCTCTCCACTTATGGAATCGGTAAATTACACGTTTGCGTTCTTGTCCCATTTTGTATTTTATATATATATAAATATATATATATATATATATATATATATATATATATATATATATAATGTGGATGTACCTGCCTGTATGCCATGTAAAAGACAAAGACTGACATGAAAGAAGGAGACGGAGAAAGGAGAACTAGGAAGTATGGAACGAACGAACGAACGAACGAAGCAAAGAAGGAAAGAATGAAAGAGGAACAAACGAACGAACGAATGGAAATAAGGAAAGAAGGAAAGAAAGAAAACTACAATGAGAGAGAAAAGAAAGAAATAGGAAGAAAGAAAGGGAGGGAGATATCGTGATACATGGTCTACATAATTTATATTGTCTAGAAATTCGTTGACGGAAAAAACAACTTGAACTTAAATAATTTAAAATGGCTTTTATAAAAGAAATCTCGCATGTCTCAGCAAAGCTGTCTTTCGTTTCCTGTTGTTTTATGTCAAGTAAAATTATTTTGAAAGATGACTGAGCAAGTAGATACGCATAAATTCATATTATAACGAAATCTTTACCAACAGAAAATTTTCTGTGAAACAGTTTAAAATTCCGAAATTATTTTGTTATGAGAGAAGTTGAACTATATTTTAGCAGATGTCTATGATTTTGTGTAGACATGGTCGTATATCTTCTATAAATATCTTTTAATTATATGAATAAATTTTCAGTGATAAGTCGTGAGTTATATAACATCCCGATTTGCTATTCATGTGTCTTCTAACTTATCAGTTAACAATAGAGTAATTCATTCTTTAAATTGTATAATCCGACACAACTTACAGCAGCACAATTTATTCATTTTGCATCAAATATGGTTTTGCTGGTGGTGGACTAGATATGCTAAATAGATATGCCAGACGTGCTTTTGGTTGACTAGTTATGGAAAATAAATCAAGTTTGTTTTTTACAGTTGTTTCTATTGAAATTTGAAATTGCTGAAGTTTTAAAACGTCTGTATCAGTTACGTTAAGATTTATGAAGAAATTCTCTCTTAGCGAATTTTCAGACAACCATCGTGCCGTAAAAGGATACACGAACACGCAGAAAGGTTTCGTTTGGGTGTGAAATATGATGTCCAGACTATATGTAAAGATGTTTTAGCTGTAGCCTTTCACTGAGATTTTCTTGAAATATATTTAGATGTTAGTTTGTTAGTTTGTTTATACATAGAAACCATGAAATATAATAAATGTTTTATATATTCTCTTTCATTTTGTGTTTTTTCTTAGGGTCACCAATATTTTCTCTGAAGGTCTTTAGAAGCAATACAGTTCCGATTATTTCCATTCCTTGCTTGGCACGAAACTCAATGCGTCACCCGTTTTAAAATACAACTTTTCCTTTTGATCCCTTAAACTCACTATTTTGTTTAATTTTATTAATGAAAATTATTGCATGACCAACAAGGTAATGCCTCTACAGGCGAGACGACAGAACGATCACTAATTTACAGGGCATTTCTTTGATGGGCGACAAACATTTCTGGTACTTCTAAATTTGGTGTACAACATTTCAGCTCTGGATGAGGCCTTACACTAGTGTTTGGGCCATTGGATGCATCCACCACCAGGGTGCAGTCTGCATTCAATTGTTTCATGCAAAGTGATTTTTTAAATTTAGTTTTCTCATTGCCTTGTTTGGTGAGTACTCTTCCATTAGAGTTAACAATGAATATATTTATTTTATTTTATTTTTGTTTCTTCTCCTTACTGGTGTTACAGACCCCGCCGAAGTAAAAAAACAAAAAAAAAGATGGCGACCTTCTTCCTTTCAGTATTTCATGTGATAAAATCATATCATGTAATTCATAGTGTAAAAATGAACTGTAAATACAAGTTGTTTCGTAAGAATTTTTTTTTTCTCGAAAGCAGTATGAAAATTTTCAATATATATTCATTATATTTGTAAGATATTACTTTTCTGTATTTTGTTGCTATGCAGAATTTATTCTTATAAGTCAGATATCTGTAATATGAAGATTTATTAAATAAGGTAAAGGTAGGTAAATAAACTAATCGTTATTATTTGCTTTTATCCGACATAAAGAAAATGAAGAAATAAAGTCCTCTTAAACAGCTGTCACTCTATTCTTCTGTCCGCAAACGTCATATATCTACATATAATCGATCGATATTCAAAACGTTTTATTACTAAAGAAAATGTTGGAAATAAACTACAATTGCATTACATGTGTGTGTGTGTGTGTGTGTGTGTGTATGTGTGTGTGTGTGTGTGTGTGTGTGTGTGTGTGTGTGTGTGTGTGTGTGTGTGTGTGTGTGTGTGTGTGTGTGTGTGTGTGTGTACAAAGAGAGAAAGTGACAGAGAGTCCGATTAAATCACGAGTGAAGACAGAAAACTACACAAACTATATACACATATATATACCAGATACGATCTATTATCATTCATGTTTCACTGGTTCGAGTACTCTGTTAGCAATGATCTAGTAAAGATATAAACAAAAGTAATTCAGCTATGATCATTCCATTCTTATTGTGTGCCTAGAAGCACATAATGTACTAGGGTTTCCATTTCAGACTTTTGAGGATCTATTTCGTGAGAGTACTATTTCGTGAGGATCTGTTTCGTGAGATATGTATATTTCCTGTTGGTAGTATGTATAGGATGTATAGATGTACATAGACATCTTTGCTATGGCATTATTGAATTCAAGGATATTATTGAATTCAAGGTCTAGCAATTAACACGACAGAGAGAAAAGCATCCAACGATGCACATCAACAAGCCAACGCGGAAGGAGACATGCTTGAAATAGCTACAAATCTATTTTAATTCACACACCACGTCTCCAAATAGAAAAGCGAAAAATTACATTGCTTCATGTGGCCGCAATAAAATATGCCTGAATATATAGCCCTGAAGGGCATAGAATGCTATACCTTTGATCAAAAGCATAATCCGTCACATCCGACGTGGCTTAAATCACTACTGTAATGAACCAACGAAGGATTATCTATGCACTTGTTAGAAGTGCTAGCAATGGCAGATAAATGACTGTCAAGTCACACACGAAGGACACGTTGGACGTTGTATGCACTGACATATAAAAAGATGCGATCTTTATGAGAGGAATTCCTTTCATCTCAGTCTTACTCAGTCAGAGCTGACTTAGGGCTAAACAACAATAAATAAAACAACTTACTTTGAACAGTTTCCATACGGAAGAGACAAGATTAACTTGATATCTCATTACAAGAAAACCGAAATGAAAGTTAACGTGTATTGATATCTTTATTATCTTTCCTGCTTCGAGTTAAAAGCACACCTTACAAATGTTAGATTCCTTGTGTCCTTTTACAATATTTATCTCCTGAACTTCTGCTCTTTCCTTATAAAATAGTGCATGAAGTACATTATTATTACTAAAAGAGTAACAAGTACCGGAAGATAAAGTTATTGGTAGCTGGATATGTAAACCTAGTTTTAACAATCACTTGAAGCCTGAACAACAAAGAGACGATACAAGCTCTAACCTGGCGCCCAACCTACTGGAAATAGCAACTATTTCCCTCGAATCATATCCTACGCCTTAAAATCGTCAAGGTGGCTAATGTATTCCGAGATATATACTACGTTTAGATAAGATGGGATGGTAAGCATGTAAAGTCATTTTTCATAGTTCCTACTGGATGAAAGCTGATTTGAGACTAAACAATAGTTCAGCTGTAGTAACAACACAAAGCAACACTGAAAGCCACTGGAATTGAGCTTAAATTGTTTGAAAGATAAGCCCAAGATTATAACAAGTGGCGGTGTTAGATCACCATCAAAACCAAGAACATCGAAGCCACCAGAAGCGAAGAAGAAATATATCAAACGACAGAAGAGAAAGGCTCGACAAAATCAACCTCGTTTTCCACCAACGAGTCAATGCCATCGACTATTCTATGCAAGAATTGGTCTACAGAGTCATCAGTGCCATTACCATAAAAAAAGCATTCAGCAAAAGAGAAAATTGATTTTCGGATACGAAATAAAGCCGACGACGACGAGTAACAACACCAGCTTTTTCACCTTGTTTACACTGCTTAATTATTGGACAAAGTGATTAACTCCTTTCACTCGCAACGTTTTCATATTTTGGGCATTTAAAATAATTTGCAAGGCTCATCTTATGGATCTATTACAATATGTTGTAAAATAAAGGTTTACGTGCGAAATACCGCTAAGCATTTCGACCAGCACGCTAGGGATTCTGCCAACTCACCACCTTCATAATAATAATAATAATAATAATAATAATAATAATAATAATAATAATAAGAAGAAGAAGAAGAAGAAGAAGAAGAAGAAGAAGAAGAAGAAGAAGAAGAAGAAGAAGAAGAAGAAGAAGAAGAAGAAGAAGTGGCAAGATATAAACATCACACATCCCACTACATCTCCCACTTGTTCAACCTTTTTCCTGTGAACCTTTTGAGGCTCTGGGGATTAGACGGTTAGTATTATAGCTCGTATACGATACTATTTCACAATTTTGTCTAAAACTACAATAATGTGCACTTTATTTTATATTATTCAGAAATTTAGTTGGTATTTTTACTCTTCAAGACACTCTTTTTAAAACTGGTCCAAAAATCCCTGTTAGACTACCGCCACCACAATGTATATGATAGAATTATTCTATAGCCTTTCGTTTATATAAAGACATATTCCTTTTAGAATTATCTTTAAATATTGCATTACGGAAACTTTATATAATCTCTTGACCTACTCGAAACCGTGGTGAAATTTTCCTCGAATAAATGCCTACCGTCTTAAAGGGGATATCCTGGATGATATAGTACGGATTAGAAAATTCCCAAGGTAAACGACGGAATGTTCACAAAATTAATATCTATTTATCTTAAACCTGAATGCGCAGTGAAAATTTGTGGTAAAACCACAACAGCTGTAGTAACTGCATTCTAATGAGAATAGGCAGATGATAAATTTATCATTAATCAAGAATCGTGTGGGTATTTTGTGCTGCTCACGTATATGTAATATATCAAACAGACAACTCCTGTCCGCAGACGCAATGTCTGGTTAATGTTGTAGCATAGTCTTAAATTATACTTCTAGTAATACCATTACACATGTTTGCTATGATAAACATTGGAGACACGGTAGTGATGCATGTTGAGTGTAGTTTTCATTTCACAATATATCTACTTTTATTTTTTTTCCCCCACAATGTCATTGTATCTTACAAAATTCTAATTACTGATCTAGCTTTGAAATATTTTTAAAAATGAAATTTAGCGAAAGAAGTAAATCGTCTATTCCATTAATTGAATGTAATATCAGTTGTAGATTTAAGTAACATGTCATTGTCTGCTGCAGAGGTAGAATGTACTATAAAATAGCGCTTTTTAAAAAGACATGTTAAAGTTATCTTGAATAAAGTCATATGTTAGCGTAGCTATTCTATTTCTGTGAAACTTTAGATGAGTTGAGTTACAGGCATAAAACACCTACGTCCTATGGATTATGATATATTTAACATAAGTAAAAGAAAAGTATAGTATGGTATATCCACCAAGAATGTCCTTATGAAACAAAGAACTTGCACTCTATCTCTCGCTCGCTCTCTTTCTCTCTCTCTCACTCTCTATCTCACTCTCTCTCTCTCTCTCTATCTCTCTCTCTCTCTCTCTCTCTCTCTCTCTCTCTTCCTCGCTTTCTCTATATATTTCTCTCCCTCCCTCTCTGTATATAGATATATATGAGCGCAAGCTGCTTCGAGCTTCCTTTTTCTATTTCATTGGTGGTTCCCGTCTTATACACCATACGTCTTATACTTCAAACATTTTATACTCCATTCGACCGAAATCATGAAATGCCATTGCTGTTTTAGAAATGTTTGAAAGAAATGCTTTTGAATAATACTTTTATTAATATTTTTCTTTTGAAAAACAATGACTGTATATGAGCGTGTTCAAAGAGTCTTGTTACATAAAAGATATTTAGCCGCGCGTATGCAATGCGCTAACAGCCCAGTTTCTTTGTTCAAACAGTTACTGTTGTGAGTCAAAATTTTCAATTGTTCTCACAAACAAAAGACACACTGCATCATTGACTTGGAACTCTCTTTCCTGTATAATTGCTATTATAGACCAATAGGTAGGTTTAAATTCGTGCGGACTTATTTCACGCGAGAACTTCGACAAAGCTGTTTCGTATTCTCTATCGGGGTTAACAAATGAATGTTTGGGCTTGCAGTAACGACTCTTGAATGTGAGATCCGCTGCCCCAATGTATCTTTTAGGTTCATCTGACTCAACCTTGGTGCCTTACACTATCAACTTTGCCAGATAGTGTCTTGTGGGTAGTTCTCAAGAACTCTATAGTTTTGTGCGTGTGTGTGTGTTCGTTCGTGCGTGCGTGTGTGTTTGTGTGTGTATGTGTATTCTACACATGCGTGTGTGTGTGTTTGTGTGTGTATGTGTATTCTACACATGCGTGTGTGTGTGTATGTTTGTGATGTCGTATACTGGATAATCTGCACGGTCAACGAAACGATAGGAATGTCCACCTAAAACAGCTAAAGCTGGGTTAACCCTAATACGTTATACTCGCCTGCGAGTGAATGCCATGGTCATTTTATATGTGAGAATTTTCGCCTGTAACATTACACTTAGAAGCGGAAATAAAGAGCACTAAAGGGAGATAATGACAAAGTATACTTCAAAAAAATTAGATTATTCTATTAAAAATTTAGCTAAACTTTATTTTGAACATATACGTATATTTTCAAATATATCGAATTCTATGTATTATCACGATTCAACTGCAAGATTGAAACACTTCCCACTTCTTAAAAATATGACTACGCCCGCTTAAGGCTTAAGTAAAGCGTCTAGTTAGCATGCCTATTTATTCGCTTCATGTGAAGGCATATTTTATCAAAGCGATTTTCTATTCCGCAATAACTTATACTGTTGTGATCCAAAATATCTTGTGTGTTGCTACAGGCATAAGACATTGGCGTCCTTCAAAATTAAAATAATTAATTTCATATAAACATTTATTATCAAATTATTGCTATTCTCTATCGTAACATCTAATTCACTTCTTTTTAACATCTGAGACATTCCGTTTCCAAATCACTGGAATAAATTTTATGAAGTGGATATTAAAAATTAAAAAAACAACGTAATTTAGAGCAAAACTATCATCTGTGTAATGGTAACATCCGCTAAGTTCGCTAATGAGAACCTACTTTTATAGTTGTAGAAACCATTAAGAAAACTATAATCACCCATAATAAACATGTCAGCCACTATCAGATTACATTTATGACCCGTTGGGATGCCCCTTACTTGTTTAAATATTTTATCTGCAAACGAAATTTATGGATTATTAATCACGAACTTAATTACATCTTTCAGTTAATTCTTTTTCCAGTTGTATATCCATTACATCTTACGTCAGAGAGAAATCATTCGCTATTTTGATAGGGATATATTGAAATTCTGTCCATATAGGCTTAATCCACCATTTTATGTAACACATCTTCCATCAGTTTATATTTGAATTTGCACATAAACACACACAATAGGTTTATATGTGTGCGCGTGTGTGCATGCGAGTGCGTGTGGGATTTATTGCGCAATCTTGGAGGGTGGGCCACTAAGCTCGCAAGATTTGAGGAGATTTTCCGAAACATATCATCTGTATTTCAACATCGGTACAAAGACGTTTCGACGAGAAAATAGCACCATGAAAATGTCTTCATATAGATATCTTCGGAGGGAAACAGTAAGAACGATAATAAATCGAGACATTATCTTCAGGTTCAGAAGATATTGTGGTAATGAGAAATAGAAATATTATCGTCAAAAACTTTTACAAAAACTCTATCGCTATTCTATAGAGCATTCTAAGATACCCGATTGTTTCTATAACTATATGGGTTAACAAATATACCCAAACCAATGTGGCTTCACGAAGTATTATATGTGCCTATATTCAAATATAATGAACCAACAAGGGACTGTTGTCAACGTTAGTATAAGAAAGTGTTGCAAGTTGTGAATATCGGTACTGGCAGATTCGTTAGAGCGAAGAAAACACCTTGCGAGATTTGTTACTGCTCTTTATACTCTGGGTTCAAATCCTGCCGATGTCATATTTTCCTGCCATGTAGGTGAGAAGATAATGTTTTGCGAACAGGCGGAGCGCAGCAACAGCACCAAATTTGGTCACATAACTGTTGCAGGTAATTTCATACAGTGAACATCACAACTTTTCAGAAATAAACATCTAATACTCAAAGTTTGTTATGAATGTTACATAGAAAAATACCATGGCGGTCGTATTTACGAAATCGATCAAAATTTATCATGACTTAAACTAGAGTTCTTTCTACCGGTCATCAAGCCGTGCATTTTTTAATTGCGGCAAGCCTTTGGTTCTATATACAGCTTATGTACGACGCCTTCTAAGTATCGGCCAACTCTGTTAAAGTATTCGACCTAAATCCTCAATATTATGTTATCCATGCTTTCCTCTTCTCTGGTTTTCATTACTATTCATGGCATTCTATAGTTGTATGAAATATTTTCAATACTCCCTTCCCCAAACACACACACACACACACACACACTCTCTCTCTCTCTCTCTCTCTCTCTCTCTCTCACTCACACACTCTCTCAGTTTCTTTTGTCTATGAGTTTTTTTTTTCTTTCATGCATACAGCAAGATTCAGCAAATAGATTCACGTAAATTTCTTGGACCAAAACGTTAAGAAATATTATTATATTTTATATTCAAAAGATTCTGACAGTTTTAAGTCATCTGTATAATGACTATCTATTTAGAATTTATGATCATTTACGATGTCCGTGCACACACACAGAGAAACACACATACTCACATACACACACACTCACATACGCATGCACATATGTGCGTGTGTGTATCCCTGTGAACACCGTTAAGAATAATGCATTTATTATGCAGTGTAACAGAGAAATGCTCCTGGTGATATTTTTTTCTAGTCTCAAGTGTCTATCAAGAAACTACGATTTACTTGCGGGTCCCACTAGTTATGTAAGTTATTATAGCGTATTTCAAAGGTTTATCCTGTATAAAATTCAATATTTGGGTACGCTGAGTTCTAGCGTGTATAGATTCATATATCCATTTTGATGATACTGCAATAATTGGCCACTGCGTTAACAAACACCATTTCGCACCACTTTTAATCTTCTTATAGGAAATGGTATCAGTATATGCACATACATTCCTTATCAAAAGTTTCATGTATGCTATTAAGATATGCAGTATGTACTTACCAACCGGTATACTTTGTTGTTCTATATTTTTGTTTCTTTCAGAAATAAAAAGCAATAATACATGTTCTTGTGCTATAAATATTGGTTCGGGGTTCCTGGATTAATGTTTGAAGACTTATTGCTAAATTTACGTTAAAATAATACATTTATTTGTCTTAAACGATGAGCAAGCCATTATTCTCTATGAGTATTAAAAATAACATATTTCTTGAGTCTTTCTTTCACAGCTACTTGTATTCAGCTTCGTATAGGAGTATCATCAGTTTTGTATACTGCTACGTTTGAAGTTCCAACGTTATTTATTGACATTTTTACTATTTTCATTTTTAGTTTCCATTGCAGATGGCCATTTTATGTCATGAAATCAGTTACATTACATTATCTTCAGAATTTAACTTCAACTCGCCATACATAGTTTGGCCTGTTTTAACCCTTTGCGCTTTTACCTGATTCAATTGCATTAATGTTTGCCTATGTTTGTTCTATCCGTTAAGTTTGATTTTGAATTATTTGAAGTTACTCTTTGTACTCAGGTTTTCATTAGAGTTTTAGCTAATCAGAAAAGAGGTTCTCATCTCTGAGGACTGTTGTTCGTGGATTTCGTGCTCTTAATTTTCTACCTCACCCACTAGACAACTGATGTGAACGCACATTAAATGTGTTTTTGTAAGTAATTTTTGTTCTTAAACAAACAACATAAATGTTTACTGAAACATATTACAATATATTTTCATAAAAAATATTTTCTTTTATGTTAAGATTATTACTATGTTCTTATAAAAAAAAAGCCTAGTTCCCTAATTTGGTTAAAAACTCGTAGTATTTTGTCTCTTCAAAGATAATAATACATAGAAATACATAAAATGAAAAATGGTATTTGGCATCTACATCACATGCGTATAAACATATTTATCTCTGCTTTCATCATTCTGCTCATGACATTCATATCTACAAGTTATTGTTTTGTTGTTTTTGTAGGTGTTTTTGGCGTTCATGTAATTTTTAATGTTGTTTGTTGTTGTTATTATTTTTTTTTAATTCTTATTGTAGATGCTTTTGTTATAGCTGTTGTTGTTGGTATGTAGCAGTAAGCCACTTATACTCAAGGACACCTACGATCAAATGTGATCTTGTAGTGCTAGTCTCCTCTTCGTTTGGGAGTAGTATATTGAGGACTATAATACTCATTGTGTCATGCCTCCTTTTATTTAAAGATTGTAGAGTGTGATTTGAGTGAATTTTATCAGCTATTTCGAGTGGACCGAATAACCACACAGAGATTACCGCAGTAACTCTTAATCAAACAATTGAACCACATCAAGCAACTATACCCGCGTCACATTTTCAAAGTTGGCTTTCTGCCTATTCCACACAAATCATTATCGCATCTTCAGTTATTAGAATAACAAAATCTACTTGCACATATCACACTTTGTTCAAATGGTGGTTTAACAATAATATAAAATAAACAATATGAGAAACCAGTATAACAGACTAGATGAATAGGAAATAAAAACCAATACCCGTTGAAACAAAGTTGTCACGTTGAGATGTTATAAGCTTCTTGTGTGTATCTTAGTGAAGGGAGAAAGATGGAGCTAGAAAATGAGGGAGAGGGAGAGAGAGAGAACAAGACAGAATGTGTGAGAGAAAAGGGAGAACAAGACTGTATGTGACAGAGAGAAAGAGAGAGTTAGGAAGTGTTCTTAAAGACAATATTTTTCTACTCAGATAACAAAATATTAAATTTCTATCTAAGAAAATAAAAAAAATTTGTGCGTAGGAATCTAAATGTTGTGCAACACAGGGGCCATGTTTGGCATTAAAAGAAGCAATTTAATCAACAGTTACGTAAGTATTCGTATATGTATTACATACACACACACCGCACACTCATCTACACGTATATGTATACACAGGCAGACACATAAATGCATACGCATACATACAATATTTTATGAAAGGTGACATTACACATGTTTCGTTGTGCGGTATTTCTGACTGAGTTCTATATCAGAGAGTGTTTATTCAATGCATAACATAGTCATATACTATAAACGTCCTCAATATTACATCTGTTTATATGTGTGTATGTATGAATGTGTCTGTGGGAATACCCATAAATAAACACATAGATTCAAAACTATGTATGCCTATATAATCTTGGCAATCTTTATTTCTCCCGCTTATTCTTATAATTGTTAGAGCGTCGAACAAAATGCTTAACTTTATCAAAATACAACAAATGTACTTCATTTAGTAATGAGTATAGAAAACAACTTTTAGAAGAAAACTGCGAGCATCACACAAATATGGGTGGTCTGATCAGACGAGAGCGTATGCACCTTTGATGTTAATGCTTCTAACAGCACCCGGAGGTTACAGATGGGCAGGTGAATTAAAATTTCTATCTGGCGTTGAGGGGAAAGGTAAAACTTGACAAATTGCTTCTCCCTTTGTTGTTGGACTACCATGATGTTTCTTTGAAATAATTAGACGTAAAATATATACATTATTAGAAATGGGAATCAAATGTGAATATATCATCAAGGGGCTAGCAGAGAACCACTCGGAAGGAGTACTTTCTTCTTGTACATATTAATATAAACTGCCATGTGCGGAATATGCTACCATAAAAAATATATAATTTTCACTAAATGCGACTAAGGACACCTACATTGCTAAAAAATAAAAGCTAAAATGCTCTACTGCTGTAAGAAAGCGCATAATTGTATACATGTATGCCGATAAGGACTGCAATCAACCAGAAGACCGATCGAGAATTCTTTATACCTAACGTGAAGTTTAGGCTATTTCCGTAGTCTCTTATGAACCGCTCGTTCGGACTTAATTTTCTATCAGCATATATGTATTCACCATAAAAATTTATGTATGATTTAGCAATTCGTGGTGAGTGATTAATTTGTGTTCAACATAACAGGCTGACCGTTTCACAAAGAGGAGTTAAGTGGCTATCAAAAATATCAGAATCTTATGTAATTTAAATGGAGGTAAAGAAGATTAGCTGATCCAGTCGTGTACTTTCTGATGCTCAGTTTTATGGCAAGTGAAAACGCGTCACGTTGGTGTAATTGCTGTTGCGGTGACAAGCATATTTAGATATTAACTGGCGTTTTTTATCCATATTTTCGCACTTTGTGCAAGTGTTTGTGAATTTAGCCAAATTCATATTTAATATGTATATGTACATGCCTCCGTTACAAGAGCAGAATAAAACAGGTGAATCAGCTTAATTGATTTTTAATTATAACGTCACATGAGTTTTAATTGTGTTTCACTAGACAATACTGGTATGTTACACGGTAATAGTTACATAGAAGAATGCGTCATAACGATGAAACGCCAAAACATCAGAAGAAATTTATAATTCAGTCCTTGTTTACCATTAACTGGTTAACTGTTGAAATGTGTATACACTTAGAAAAACAATGTCTTTATAGCAATTAAATACCAGGTGGTTATTAATTTTACTTTACACGTGAAATAATAGTGTGAACAAAAAAGAGTAATACTACAATCATAAATCAAAAAAATTGTTTATATATAATTTTGTATTGCCAAGATATGTATGTGTATATATCAAGGCAACTGAGCAAATACATGCCCATGTTAACAAAAAGTGGAGCCAGTCAAAATATATACCAATATTCATATTCGTACTGTTCATATACCTATCTACATACATGACGTTCAGACATTCGATTTCCAGAATTTATGAAAGGATAAAATTAAATGAATACAGCTGCAACATGTGAGTGAGTTAACATTCCGGTTTCTATAAAATTACAGGTTTTGTTCGTAAATTTATGTGTTTTGAAATTCATGCGGATTCTGACACATAAATTGGTCTGGTTAATTGGATATATACGTGTATGTAGGTATGTATTATGTACATATGTGTGTATGTATATATATACATACAAACATACATGCATATAATCTTATATACACACACACACACGTACATATGTATATATATGGGAGAATATACAAATAATAACAGCAGACGAGGACAGGTGGTGTAAATAACAAAAGTATATATTAGTATGACGCTCGGGAATACGGAAAGTCTTTGACGTTTCGAGCTACGCTCTTCAACAGAAAGAATACGGAGACAAGGAGAAAAACACGGAGAAAAAAAAATTGAATAGTGTTCAGTCAACGGTCAATCATAATATATATATATATATATATATATATATACGTATGTAGGTATGTATGCATATATATATATATATATATATATATATATATATACGTATGTAGGTATGTATGCATATATATATATATATATATATATATATATATATATATATATAAATCCACTTACTTGGAAAGGAATGTGTGGCGTTCAATCATATAATAATATAAATAAAATATATACATATATATATATGCATATATACATACATAGATGTACATAGATACAGACATGGAGGGCCGTTAAGCCAGACGAGGTAAGGTAGCGAACGCTGGAGGAATGGAATTAATTTTGATGCGACTCTACTCTCGACTGTTCTCTCTATTCGTCTTTCGTTTTCTCTCTCTTCCTTTCTCTAATACTTTTTTCTCCCTTTCTCTCCCTTTCGTTTTTTCTCTCATCCTTTCTCTATTTTTTCTCCCCTTCACCGTTTCCTACCTATCTCTCTCTCTCTCTCTTTCTTTCTCATTTACTCTCTCACGTTGCTCACACGTGACCATCGTTCATATTTCTTTTCCTGATGTGGTCACCTTTTTCTTCTTTCAGTCTGTCTTACAGACCAGATGTAATTCAATAATAATAAACAAGCATACAGATATTAGTGTGGATAAAATAATTTTGTACTACAGTTATCTAGAAAGTTTTGTATTCATATAGTAGAGTTACATCTTGCTAGCTATGTCTATATGCAATAAACATCGAATCAACAGGAAAAATTGTGCTAGACTATTATATTCTATGTTACTTGGATACAATTATTTTTATAAAATTTAAACGACTTTAAAATTTTATGTTTCCAACGTGTATATAATACACTGTATTCATTGAGGTATGTAGATAATGCTGCATACTAAACAGCTAGAGTTACACTATTAGACGTCACTTTATAAAGTTGACTTGCGTTCATACAGGTCTGAAATTTTATAGTTATCCGTTGTTTCTACTCTATTAACGATATTATTGCCTCTTCTTACGTCATCTTCGTGTTCAGATTTTATTTATAAATTTTTCATTTGATTTTATAATATTATTATGCATAGGTAGAGAGGAAAGAACTTGAATTCAGGTGTAGAAGATTATTTCTGCTATTTTCTGCAGGAAAATTACTTGTGTTAATTACTTTTGTTATTTTCTTTACAAGGTATTCAGAACTGTCTTCATATATATTATTGTCTTTTGTTAGCAATATATAATTTTGCTATATGGATGTAAAAACTTTTCAAATAAGGATTGTTTAAAATTACTCTATTCTCACTTTATAAAAAATTTTGCTTATACTTGTAAATTTTATTCACTATTGACATCTCTCTCTCTCTCTCTCTCTCTTTCTCTCTCTCTCTCTCTCTCTCTCTATATATATATATATATATATGTGTGTGTGTATGTATGTATGTATGTATGTATGTATATATTCATTGTATTATCTAGACTGATATCAGTAAGAATACACACCAATTCCAAATACATATAATATTTATGACCAAATCTTACACCTGTATGTGTTTATGTACGCATATATATATATATATATATATATATATATATATATATATATATATATATATATATATATATCCTCACCTGTATATGCGTGTAAGTGTGTGCGTGCGTGTGTGGACGGGTGTTTACATGTGTGTGTGATTGTGTGTGTAGATGTGTGTGTGTGTGTGTTTGTGTGTGTGCGTGTGTGTGCGCGTGTGTATGTGTGTGTGGGTCTGTGGGTGTGTGTGTGTGTGTGTGAGAGAGAGAGAGAGAGAGAGAGAGAGAGAGAGAGAGAGAGACTAAGAATTGCTACTGTTTATGTTATCTTCGTTTATTTTCTAACGTTTCGCTTCTAGAAAGATATTTAAAAAGGAAAATAAATTGTAAAATAATACGTACGAGAGTGAAATATATGCAAATAAATTAACTGAAGCCAGGAAAAGAAAGCAATATTTAATTTTAAATAGACAGTGAAGACGAAAAGAAACAGCTAAAACTATGTGAGGCGCGGAGTGACTAACGATGTATAAGAACATCCAAGTGTCTAGTCGATACATGGTACAGTAATATGTAAACATGTACCACCGAGGTCGACTTTTATCATTTCGGGGTCGTTAAACTAAGTTGCGTAGTGGATTCAATCTAATCAACTGGCTCCTTACCCCAAAATTTCGGGCCTTGTGCCTAGACTAGGAAAGAACATATACACATGTATTAAGGTGTCGAGATGGCGGACATGTTAGCACGCCGAGCGAGATGGCAGAAACGTTAGCATGCAGAAACGTAAGCATCCCATTGTAGCGTACACTCGAGTGAAATTCCTCTCCTCTCTATTATATATACATACATGCGAACGTAGTAGGTAATAGCTAGCCTTTGGCCGCATTTTGGACCCAGTTGTGTCCACTACTCTGATTGGTTGGTACTGGCGCAATTTGTCTCTTGCTCTATCACGTGCCAGTATGGAAGCCAACCAATCGCAGCCTTTAAATAAGGTCACGTGTGACAGCCTGTTTTTCTACCTTAGCTGAGTCTACACTCCTTATAAAAAGCCTAACTTTTCCTCGTCTCGATGTCATTCGGTTCCAGACCTTTGAAGATCTGGCCACTCACCACACAAGACAACGCGAGTTCCAGCGACAACACAACAGCAACTTCGTCCGACAGCATCACGGCGGCCTCCATCTCCGCCACCACCATTCGTCCCAACGTCAACATCGCTCTACGTACTCGCACCGGTTACAACACTGCACTGTTCGTGAATTACTTCACCATGGATCAACACCGAATATACAACCTGCGAGAACGCCTGTGCCAAGTGACCCAGGCAGCAGCATCACAGCGACAACTTCACGTACGACATATACTGAAACCGGTTCTGCATCATCGCCGCAACGTCTTGATACAATATTTCAACAATCGTGTACAGTTGACTACGAACTGGTATTTATCATTCTTGTGTCTATGAACTTACTCCTCACTCCGATGGGTACACTCTTTCACTGTCTCTTCTTCATCGCCATCCTTATATGTTCTTAACATGCATACGTCTATGCTTACATACACACGCATACATCTTATTCTTATGACGGCGTGTCTATTATTCTGTGTATATGACGCACACACGATCACACATGTTGACATATCAATAAATCGTCTCTTAAACATTCTACCCGGTTGAGTCTCATATTTCCGTCTGGCACATATATGCATTGTTTTATTTATATTTAATGTATCGACCGTGTGATGTACTAAGGAGCCATTCTCATCACCTCCTTTCGCACGGATGTCACAAATCGGTGAGCCGTTCAAGCTCCTTGAGACTACAAATCAATTATAATAGGAGAAGGAGATACTCCACAGGTGTCTAAACCTTCACTACCATTATACCATTAATCATCCAATAACTTTACACCGCTATATGTGGTGGCTATTTGAGCAATGTGTTCGAGTATGATTAATGGGTTAGATGGGTGCTGATGAAGGGGAAAAATCCCCGAAATATGGCATATAGTCCATTTCCCATTTTTCATCTCATTGTTTGTTTACATCTGACGTCTCGTATACGAAATGTAGGAGCAAAATTCAGTGCTAGCTATAATTTCTATAGAATATCTGTAGAAATGACCTTAACAAATAACGTATAATATATTTTATAGTATATTATGGTTGCATAACAAAATACTACGTACCTACAAATCATTAATACATAGAACAGTATATCGTTGACAGGTATGATTGAAGCATCAACGCAGATATGTATTCCTGAATATCATAGACAAGACCCTTCTCCAAAATCTCTCATCCAGCACTTTAAACAAACACTAATAAGTGTTTCTGTGCGAAGGTCAACCAAATCATAGTTACCAGACAACTGAATGGTAGCTTCCAAAAGACAAACATTTAAGGCATTTGAATACAAGTGTAACATGTGCATTTCAAAGAACATAATTATTCCATGTCAAGTAATTAGGCAATGCTTCCTTGTTCAAAAACTAATCGTCATTGTAACACACGGAGTGGAATCGTCTTATGGGATTTCGTACAACACCCAACCTCCACTTACTGGCATCATGATTCACAAAATCACTCGTGCTTAATGATTTTTCAAATGGAGATCAGAATAAAAATTGAGGGTCTTGCCTCCGTACAAAGGCGTTCTATCGTAACTCTTGATCGTGTGTACACCAAGAGTGTATACCTGAACATGAGAAGGAGGCTCGTTGCCTCATCGTCACGGAGATACATATAAAATCATAGAAGACAGCAACTGGAAGATTGAGTTTCTATTTCTACCATGTAGAGCATCTTCGATGGAACATTACTTCTGTTATAGTAACATGTAGTGAATGTGTAGAGTACATACTGTGCTAATTGCATACTTCTCAATTGATGATATCCTTTTGTTTCATTACATTAATGTGGTAATTTCTTTTTAGGTTTGCATATTGATCCTGTGTAGAGCTTCCTTTTCCTCACTGAGTCCAGAAATTGTTTTTATTCGCTATCAGGCTGACTTAGTAATTCTCTGTCACATCATATGGAATATTGGCAATGGAATTGCTTTTTTCTCCATTTGGTTTCTTTAGTATCTTTCAGAATTCTATTCTAATTTTCTGTTTTATTGTTGCTTCTTAACTTTTCTACTTCCCTGTTGCTATGTACCTTATCTAAACCTTTTCTGTCTTCAGTTTAATCATCTTCTAGTTTGTATTTTTATTGTTTCGTTTTATACAAAGAAGTTTTTGTTTCATTTCTTCATGATGCATTATTACACTAATCAGTTTTCCTTTGTTTGCTTTCATTATTCTTTGTATTAGTATTATTATTTGTGCGTGTTTTATAACATATTGACTCAGTATCATACAATACAAAGAAGAGTGTGCAACAGCAAAATGATGCGTCACGGGTGAATATAAAATAAACGAAAACAACATGCAGGAAAGTCAACGAAAAGAAAATGCGTAAGAAAGAAAAAGAGGATGAAAACTGAGAGACGTAATGGCCAGTAGTGTTGTAATGTTGGTTACTATTATCTCAATGTCATGTCAGGATATGGTATGTAGTTTGTGGTCATTGTGAATTATACGAGGAAATGAAACTCAGCTATTATTAGCCTAAGTAAATAAATACTCCTGCGAATGTACATCGACTCGGACATGTATATATCACATTTAATCTATGTAGCTAACTCCCCCTCTCTCTCTCTCTCTCTGTTTCTCTCTTTCTTCGCTCTCGCTTTCGCTCCTTCCCCCCTCTCTCTCTCTTTATCGCTCTCTCTCTCTTTTCCATTGCTATACAATTATAAGAATGCATGCGCGTGTGTGCGTGCATACATATACACATAGTTGCTCGTATACAAATATACATACATGCATAAAAACATCATATGCGACTTAACTACCAGACATCTCTGCCTGATATATATATATATATATATATATATATATATATATATATATATATATATGCATATATGTTCTTTGAATCACACAAACTCTAACACACACACATATACATATACTTGTTACACAGATACATACACACTCACACACGGCTATATATTAATATATATATATATATGTTAGGATCAGTCAATGGATCTCACTCGGTTTCGGCGATGAGTATGCTAATGTTCAATCAGCTCATCCACTTGCTTATTGAATCAAAGTGTCTGTTTGACTACCTCGAAACTGTATGTATCCGTTATATAAACCTGAGACAAAATCAGTATGCCAAAGAATAAGGCGTACATTGCTTTTAGAATGCACCAACAGTCACTGATCCTGTAAATAATTTCTCTCTATAAAATTGTACTTCTAGTATACACACAGACAGGTATACATACACATATATATAGTTGAAATTTAAAGAGAATCAAAAGACGAAGACGGGTGTATGAACAACAAGCAAGTGTTTGACGCTCGGGAAAATGAAAAAGTCTTTTACGTTTCGAGCCGACGCTCTTCAACAGAATTGTATAAGAGAGTGAATGAAAAGAACTTATAGATTTGGCATTCCAGCATGGCGAAAAATTAGAAAAAAGTTTGAAAGAAAGAGAGATAATACCACCCCACATCACTCCACACACTCTAGTACTAGTACTGACCTCTTCCCAACACCCACACCACAAACCGTCATTCACATACCCACACACAATCTTCAATGGCGTCACCACACATACCACTATATAACTTTCGCCCACATATATACACCATACACATGCACATTGTTTGGTCACACACACACACTTACACGCAAAAAGAACCAGTATATCTCAAAGTTATACGAAACCTAACGGCCCGGACGTGAACGAAAACGAGAGATATCGATATTTCGTATTCTTCTCTTTTTCTGTCATCAGTACTTTATATTCTATTCATCCTCGAAACGAATTCGAATTTCTGGTCTGAAGCGTGTACAAATTAGACAAAATCTGCCAGCTGACGTGCAACAGCACCGCATCGAAATAAGTCATTCTCGTTCTCCTCCGGAACGGTTCGTTGCGCTTGGCTTTCAAAAATACTGTGTTTTTTAACTCTACGTTTTTAAAGGGACCTTCACTGAACAAAATATATATGTATGCGCACAGGCTGCTGGTATTTATTGAGTGTGAAACACTTTCGGTATGCAAATTAGGGACTCCTTCATAGAGCGACAGCTTCATTTCCTGAGTATATAAACAGTTTAGTTGGTCGTTTCTCTGAAGACTGTCAGAATGATGTAGATGCCTCTGATGAGAACCCAATAAGGCTCGAAGATTGGTTAAGATTATTTGTCATTTATTTCAGACTGCGGAGAAATAGCTAAAATTTGCCCTGTTTATAATCATACCATATATTATATATATACATATATGTGTATAATATATGCACACACACCATATATATATATATATATATATATATATATATATGTATGTATGTATGTGTGTGTGTATATACATATATATAATGAAAGTGAAAGACACAGACAGTATTGCAATATATTAATACACTCTGTTATGTATATAATTTTGTATGAACAATTGTCAATTTTGTTAGAAAAAGATTGACAGATGATGTGATGATGGTGATGATGATGGTGGTGGTGACGACAACGGCGATGATGATGATGATGATGATGATGATGATGGTGGTGGTGGTGATGATGATGGTGAGGAGAAGGAGGAGGAGGAGGAGGAGGAGGAGGAGGAGGAGGAGGAGGTGGAGGCGTAGAATAGCAATGATGCATCATTATCACCACTATCACCATGCTGATGATGAATCAATATCCATGCCAATCGATAAATAGATTTCAAAAAAAAATATACCAAAACACTTGCAATTGGCAGGGCGGTGGGGGAGCTGATTTAGTGAAGCAAAAGGAATTGGATAAATATGTGTCTAAAAAGTAAAAATGAAATAAAAGTAAGCGAAATGGAGAAGAATAGAAGGAGAGAATAAGCGGGAGTGGATGATTTAAGAACGAAGAACGTTGCTCTACAGAAATATCACGTTTTGTCTGCGCCGGAGTTAAACTGAGGTAAAAAAGAAAAAAAGAATTTGATCAAATAATATGTCTAAAAGTATGAAAGAAAAGCTTTAAAATTTATGGACGTGGCGTGTTGTTTGTGAAGCTGTTAAACTGAAAGTGAAACTGGAGAATTCGCTCGGTAGTTCTTCTATAGTTTGTGAAGTATAAGTATGTTTATGGTGTCTGTTGCATGCTCATTTCTGCAAAGTGCTAATAATTTAATAGACTTCAAGATATGGGGTTACAATAGATCCCACGCAAATATATCAATAGAATAAAATAAATCACACTGATTAGATTGGTCAACAGCGAAGATTGTGTGAAAGATACTGTTCTGGAGGAAAATATTTCGTTGATGCTAGTGTGAATTCTGCATCCCGTTTACAGCATCTTCGTTGCAAGTGAAAATTAAAACAGCGACTATTGGTAAGAACGGTGGGTGTAATTGCGATGATGTGGACGGTGATGGAAGAGATCCTGCGATATGAATATTAATAATGGTAGCCATTTTAGTGAAAGTCTAGCATAGCGTTACATTGTTGTTGTTGTTGTTGTTAGTGGTGGCGGTGGTGGTGGTGGTGGTGGTGGTGGTGGTGGTGCGCTTTATGTTTGTAACGATGATATTACTAATTCTGTGATCGGATAGTGGAGACCGTGGATGTGATGACGAGTAACCATTGTCGTAGAAATGCTTGTAGTTATGGTTGTCATCATGGTAATATCGGTAGAGATGGTTTGTGGTGGTCGTGCTGGTGGTGGTCGTGTGTGGGTGGTGGTGATGGTGGATAGTCGTCGTCGCGGTAATTATAGCCAGCATGGTCCTCCCACTTGTCGTCGTATCGATGGTGGTGGTGGTGGTGGCCGTAGTATTTGCGGAGCAGGTTGTCGTGATGGTAGTGGTGGTGGTGGTGGTGGGTAGTCCTTATAGTAGTAGGGGCTGTCATCACCGTCCACGTGGTAGTAAGAATGGTGTTGGCAGTGGTGACGCTAGTGGTGGAGGTTGAGGTGACAGTGGTCCTAATAGTGATGGTGAGTATGCAGTGATGCTGGGAATGACCGTGATCCAAATAGTGATGGTAGAGGTGCAACTGGCCTTTTTTTGTGGCGGCAGTGGTGGATTAATATTTGCCTTTTATGCTTAAACATTGATTTCTAGTTGTGTTGGTGGCGATTCTAGTTTAACTGATGATAACGTTGCTAGAATTGATTGCATATTTTTCGAATTGGTGATAGCAGTGAAGTAGTGATTGTCACACAGAACGGGTAGCGATGATTACATTATCAGC
>NC_142937.1:81642772-81645272 GCF_046866305.1 Octopus bimaculoides | reverse complement strand
TCAATTTTATGAGCATTAAACTCTCCTATATATATATATTAAATAATTCGCAACACGTGATATTAAATGCTATCATGATTTATTTTTTTCTCGTCATAAAATCTGTAATTAGTTAACGTTCAGGGTTTATAAGTAAAATTTCATTCAATGATTACGTACATAGAAGCAGAATATGCAAGTTGGTTTTTAGGCTCAGAACCAGTCTACCACATGTGTGAGTTAATCAACGTTCTTTTTCTTTTTTTTTTCTTGTATTTTTCATTTTTTCTAATGTCACGTTCTGTTTTTTTCTTTTTGCTACAGCAGGAAAAAACATTTTCTGTTGCGAATTCAAAAATGCTCCAAAAGAGGCAAATTTTATGCACGCGACTTGATGCCCAGATCTTCGGGTATATTCCTGAGTTTCATTCAACAGAAAAACAATATTTTCTTTAAACATATAAATATTTACTTAGGAATATTGTTTTTGAAGTGTTCCTGCGGTGCTGGTTGTACTAACAACACACTCACATACGCGATCACACATGTATGAGCATACACGCATATATATATATATATATATATATATTTATATATACACATATATATATATATATATATATATATATATATATATATATATATATATATATATATATATATATATATCGCGTGCATGTGCGTGTATGTGCATGTCTAATTGTGTGTGTATATATATATGCGTGTGTGCGTGTGTGTGTTTGTGTGTGATTTATGATGTATACACACACACACACACACACACACACACACACACACACACATACATATATATATATATATATATATATATATATATATATATATATATATATATATATATATATATACATATAAATATATATATATACACACACATATGTATGAATCCCTTTATATGTATATGTTTTACATGCAAATATGCGTGTGTGCGTGCGTATTCTTTCTCTATTGTTTAAATATTTGTATCTAGATGGTTATATATTCATAGCAGTTTTCAGAATGATGTTCATGGAATAATTCTCAAAGTTTACCTGAATTCTTACAAAACAAAGTCTACCTTCTCGTTTAGCTGTAAATGGTCCTTATCAATATCTGAGCGATATCATGCCAAAACTGATGTCGACCTGCATCTGCTTCCGCAGATCAAAAAAGAAGCAAACATTTTGGTTTTTGTCTACAGATATCAGATGCTGCAGTCAGTTTGACAAACTCCAAATACCAACAGATGGAAGGCGTGTATCTTAAAGTGGCATTCCCCGCAAAATGACCCAGATAATTCTGAGATAATGCAAATGTTTTTACTAGATAAAACCGACAAAAAGCTTCCAGGTCGGAAGGTAATGTTTGAACTAAATGATCTAGAAATTGGATACTTTCAGAACGTAGTAGAGTATCTTCAAAGGCGAGGTTTGCTATATTTTGTTTTGGTAAACTAAGGCGTGTGTTTAGCTATCTTATGGTAAACTGCTTACCTTATTCCCACTGGTACAACTAGATTAATGACAGAAAATGGTGGCATAGGTGTGAGGCAGAGTATCTTTAACACCAAGCCGATTAAACTATGGAGATAAATGTGAACTTAAATTATCTTAGAAAAATACCTTTTACATAGATAAAAATAAACACTAAACAGCAACATCAAAAACAAAAACAGCTGCAAGTGCTGTAACTGTATTAACACGAAGAAATAAGTATTATCAGTTATCTTAATATTGAAACACACTTCTCATAGTTAGCTTTTTCTCTGTTTATAATACAAACTGTATTTAGTGCAAAGAAAAAGTTCCTGTATTTCGATTAATACATCTGATCATCCTAATGCATATCAAACGATATTTTAAGCTATTTTCTACAATATGGAATAACTCATGCTTATCTCGGCAGGTATGTATATCTAAATGACAGATTTTTCCAGATGGAATAACTGCTGTTATAAAATAGAATTATGACGATGGATTCTTGAATTTGGAACTATAAAAACATCTTGCTGTGACGTCACTCTTATGCCAGGCGAAATATGATCTTTCGCAAGTGGCCTAAATGTGAAAACTGTATTATTATATACAAAGCTGGATTTGAAAATTCCTCAGAGCGTCGGGCAAAATTCCTTGCAGTATTTATTCAGTCACGGCTCGATGTTTAAATCTCGCTGGTTTCAACTTCGCGTTTTATATTTTTCTGGTTGCCAAATTAAAGTACTAGTAAATTAAAGTACTAGTAAATTATTGGATGGATATAAATGACTATACTCTCCCTCAAAACTTATTCTTTGTGCCTCTGTTAATTTCAGTATTACTGGAAATAGCTTATGGGTGATTGATCGACATCATGTTTTAGGAGTCACATAAAATGCATTGTGGTATTTAGTTACGGCTAACCACGCTCTCACTTCAGGTCTCGGCGAGATCTATTTTGCTTTCCATCCATTGAAGTTGATAAAGTGGAGTAACAGTCAAGTTCTATGATTCTTTTTTATAGACTGGCAAATTTCTGGATTTGT
>NC_142937.1:81622772-81637772 GCF_046866305.1 Octopus bimaculoides | reverse complement strand
CCCTGCGGTTGCAGATAGAGCTAGACCACCGATGATTTTGCATTCTGATGCTTAACTCATGTTAATGCCTATCACCAGCTCTCACCGCGCCTAGGGTTGAACTCATCTCGTCTTGTCAGTGTATAATATCTCCGTTGAAATTATATACTGATTTCATAAAGGGTACTGTCAGAATTATAAATAATATGGATGGTTAATTCGCAATTTTACAACCTAGAGGCAGAAATATATACGTCATTGTAAACAAGGACGCTAATCAGGACCAGTATTGCTAGAAATAAGAGTGAAATTAATTCAATAGCCACAGAAACCACTAAGATAAGATATGAAAGCCTACAACGTAACAGTAGTAGTTGGTGTTCAAGAAGAAGAAAAAAAAAGAAGTGACGGCGGAGATATATCAAGAATAACACCATGAACAGTCACAAACAACAGCAACAACGAGATTATATAGTGCTCGATAGTGATGATGAATGTGTATCCCAAATCAAAACATTTATAAAATTTGGCGTCAGTGAAGTAAAAATAAAAGAGATTGTTAAACGACATGAGAGACGCGGCAAAAATGGTTTGATCTTAGAGTGTTGCTTACAGTAGATTAGCAAACAGACGAAATTCACAGTTTTCCGGTAAATAACGGAATAGTATTTTTTTTTTTTTTTCCCTTCACCTGTTTCTTGTGATCTTTTCTAGTTTTCTTGGTGTTGCTGCTGTTGTGGCTATCGTTTTTCTGACTCTTGTTGTTGCAATTCTATGTCTCTTTGCCATCATCATCATCATCATCATCATCATCCTTCTTCTTCTTCTTCTTCTTCTTCTTCTTCTTCTTCTTCTTCTCCTTCTCCTCCTCCTCCTTTTTCTTCTTCTTCTTCGTCGTTTCGATGTTGTTGCTGTTGCTGTTTTTGCTATAGTTGTTCCTCTCATTGAAGATTTTTTCCTTCTACTTCTTCCCTTTCCCGATGTTTCTGACCTTCTTGCTGCTTTAGGTGTTGTTGTTGTTGCAGCTTCTCTTACTGATAATGCTGTCACCCACGGCTGCGGCGGCAGTAGTTGTGGTCGTCGTGATTATTGCCAGTTAGGTTCAAAGCTTCAGTCAACAAACAGAACAGCGGAACGAACTCAATCTAAACGAGAATGCTTGAAAGAAAACCAACAGGAAGGAAGTATTTAATTTTGGTGGCAGCAGACCCCCAAAGCAGTTGTAAACGTTTAGTTCAGATATAGGTATTTTGTTTGACGCTTATTGTGCATTAGTTTTGTCTTATTTATCTATTTATTTCGATTCCTTTTTTTTTTTCTTTCTTTATTTCTTATGAGGACTTTCGGCAAATCAAATACAAGCTGTTCCAGTTTGTTTAGAAGTTCAAGGAAGTCTGCGTCAGTTTAGTGAGGTCTAAGATCCTTTAAGTGTCATTCACAAAAGACTCATTGATTTTTCACTTCAAGAACGGGGTTTCAAATTCATGAATCACAATATTTCAAGCCGCGTCACTGCCATGCTTTTTACAATAGTGTATATTTAAACACAGGTGATGAAAATGACATAAAAATGGCTGCATCTAAAACAAAGAAGCTGCTATATTCTTCAAGCTTTCATCGTTTGTTATCTCTATGAATTACTTGGAGCGTTAATAGCACATATGGAATCTGTTGTTTTCTTGTGAAGATGCGAAGCCTAGCAGTTAGACGAAGATCCTAAGATCAGGGTTCGAGTTTCTGGACTGAGGGTGCGTCGTTCCAAGACACTTTATTTCACGTTATCCCACTGTACCAAACTGAAATATGCCGGCCAGTACACTGGTGCAGTCTTTTGTTCCAACAGCTATTACAGCCTCAATGTTTCCATTGGTCAAAGAGACAGAAACAGGGATCCCTTTTCTGCCTGCGAATATATAGGCAGCTAAAACAATGAGTAAAATCATGGTACACGCTAAAAGCTACTTTCACTTCCGTGTGACGAAGGGTCAGAGTAGTTCCAGTTTGCTGTGTGTTAAGAAGCTTGCTACCCAGCCACATGGTTCCGAGTTCAGTCCTACTGCATGGAAACTTGGGTAAGTGTGTTCTATTATAGCCTCGGGCTAACAAAAACCGTGTGAGTGTATTTGGTAGATGGAAACGGAAAGAAGCGCCTCGTATATATGTGTGTGTGTGCCTATGTCTGTGTATGTGTGTGCGTGTGTCTTTATGTCTATGTTTGACCCCCCAACAACCGATGACAACCGATGTTGGTGTGTTTATATCCCCGTAACTTAGCGTTTGGGGAAAAGAGACCGATAAAATAAGTACTTAGGCTTACAAAAATGAGTCCTGAGATTGATTTCTTCGACCAAAAGACCCTTTAAGGCGGTGCTGCAGTCAAATGACTGAAACAAGTAAAGGAATGTGTGTGTGTGTGAGAGAGAGAGAGAGAGAGAGAGAGAGAGAGAGAGAGAGAGAGAGAGAGAGAGAGAGAGAGAGAGAGAGAGAGGGGGGGGGTGATGTAGAGCGTGAGAAAGAGTGATGCAAAGGATAGCTGCCTGAAAATACGCTGGCGACCCTGTCTTTTGGGCCTCACTTATATTTCACAGTAAACATTCAGTTAACGCTGTAGTAACAATCGATAAAATTAAGAAGGCTACATGTTTCTAAGTACGTAGAGTATGAGCCGACAATAAGTAATTCTCTTTATGTTGTAATCTGCAGGAGGGACGGCGCCTGTAAAATTTGCAAGCTTCTCTGTGACTGGTGAGATCAATTTGACTTGTGTACAACTTCATCATCTTCAGTTCAATAACTGTAGACAAAACTGCTCTTTGCAGTTAACGGACCATAATAAAACATACTACATTAGTAACAAATTCATTGCAGAAGAATAGATGTGTATTGCAATATAAAAAACGGAAAATGTTGGATTATAGAACAGAAGCACAAAAGAAGAAACCTAACACAACTTGAAATGTAACAACAAACATTAAAACTGAATTTCAAAGGTAAAAGAAATTTTAGCTTAAGACAAAATAGTGTTTTAATATATTTGGTTCCAAAAGAAACGCACCACACACAAATATACTGAAACATACGCATACATACATATATACATATATATACATAGCTACATACACGCACAGAATAAATGTATGTATCTAAACACCAACGTTAGTATCAATAGACCCAATCTCAAACGTTGAAACTTATTTTAATTCAATATTCAAGTTAAGGCGGCGAGCTGGCAGAATCATTAGCACGCCGGACGAAATGCTTGGCTGTATTTCATGTTTCCGTGCCGAGTTCAAATTCCACCGAGGTCGACTTTGCCTTTTATTCTCTCAGGATCGATAAAATACGTAGTATTACAATGTAATTGGTTTATCCTGCGAATTTGCTGGATTTGTACCAAAATTTGAAACAATAATCACTAAATTTTTTAATGTTCCACAGAGTAATAACAAGAAATCAAAAGTAAAATGATTTCCATCGGGCCGAACACTATTTATACAATTGTACCAGTTTGAGGGGAAGGGCAGGTTGATCACATCGAGTCCAATACTTCTCTGATGCTTACTTTATGGACTCCAAAAGGATGAAAAGTAAAGTCGACCTCGGCGGAATTTGAACTCAGAACGTAAAGACAAGTAGATTGACACTAAGCATTTTATCAAGCCTGTTGCCTTCTCGAAATGAATAGTACTGAAAGACGGATTAATGTATTCCTTTTAAAGGGGCGGCGAGCTGGTAGAAACGTTAGCATGCCGGGCGAAATACTTAGCTGTATTTCGTCTGTCTTTACTTTCTAAGTTCAAATTCCGCCGAGGTCGACTTTGCCTTTCATCCTTTCGGGGTCGATAAATTAAGTACCAATTGTGCACTGGGGTTGATCTAATTGACTGCCCCCTCCCCAAAAATTTCGAGTCTTGTGCCTAGAGTAGAAACGAAATATTCCTTTTAAAATATATATAATATAATAGAAAACAAGGAATTATATGAAATAAAACAAATACATGGCCATTCCGTTCATGGGAGGAAGTAAACCTGGTGGCATGTATAGTAATAGCCAAAATGCATTAATGCATAAAGTGAGAGGTAGAAATACTTTGATGTTTGTATTTCTAGTTCAAAACAAAGTCACATTTAAAGCAAAACAAAATATATATCCAAACGTAGTGAGACGTATACATGCAAAGAAGTTCAAACATAAAATGTGTTCAGAACAGATACTGGGAAAAAATACTACAATGACGCCATATTCACACACGTCGATACAAATTTATAAGAGGAACAGTAAAAGATTTAAGAATGTACATCAAACGTTGACTTCGAGACGAAAGCAAAACCTCGAAGGAAAAGGAAACCAGCTCTCAATCACATTTGCAAGAAATAGAAAGACATCAGATTATGTCAGCAAGCATAGCTGTCAACAACTGAAAAACGCCAACCCGGGGGGAAAACGGAAGACTTTATAATTGCAGTTCAGTATCAAAGCTTACAAACTGGTCAATAGAATAAATAAATAGCCATGCAGAATATGACATTCGTCAACATTATATGAATGTGTCCAGTTATATATATAAGATACGTTATATAAATAGATTAGAAAGACCATTTAGTTACCTACAATGGAATATGTGCTATCAGCGGAAAATATTAATGATGTGATATCTAAACAAACTGAGATGAATATAAATAATGCTAGTATCATTACTAACGAAAGACAGAATGAGGGAGGGATAGAGAGAAAGGGAGAGAGTGAGAGTCTACGAGAAGTAACAGCTAAATTTACATGAAAGTTTTGAATAAAGAAGCTTGCTTCGAACAATCTTGCTCTTGATATAGACAAAGAAGGAATGATAAACGATCGAAATGCATTTAATCTTAGTTCTATTCTATTAGGATAACCGAATCTCAGCAACAATTAACAGAATTATATCTACAGAAACGAGATTGTAAAAGATAACCACCATTCAAGAATAATTTCGCCAGAACTTAGGTAATCGATGGGTAACTTACGTTTAAACGAATACTTTATTCTTAAATAAATACAACACATTTTAATACATGAATATAGTAAGTTGAATATAGAGGCAATTAAATCAGATTAGGCTAGAAATAAGGTTGTAATAGGACCTCACTGAGATATTTATTTAGGGACACTGACGAAAAGCCTCACTAACTAAACGAAGAAGGTATCGCACATAACTGGCTTGTGCTCGAGTAATTACATTTAAATAAAAAAAGAAATTCGGCTGTCTAATGAGCCGAACAGTATACTGTAAACATTCGAAATTAGAATAGATTGATTCTCCGTAAAGATTATGGAAAGTGAAACGTTTCTCGAAGCCAAGTATTGGCTTCGAATACATTGACTGTAATTTATTCAAGTACATATTGTTTGGGTAAAAAAAAATCACAATTTTACATTATGAATGGGTAATTAACAATCACTGATATTGCGAATTTCACTCATTTCTTTGTCTTATTATCTATGTCTTTTCTTAATTTTCTTTTTGTTCGATGCACAGAACGCGATTTTAAAGATAATTATTTACACAGATGTAAGACATTGTTAACATTTAAATTATTATTATTATTATCATCATCATCATCATCATCATTATCATCATCATCATTATTATTATAATTATAATAATAATAATAATAATTATTATTATTATTATTATTATTATTATTATTATTATTATTAGTAGTAGTAGTAGTAGTAGTAGTAGTAGTAGTAGTAAGGCGGCGAGCTGGCAGAATCGTTAGCACGCCAGAGGAAGTGCTTAGCGGTATTTCACCCGTCGCTACATTCTGAGTTCAAATTATGCCGAGGTCGACTTTGCCTTTCATCCTTTCGGGGTCAATAAATTAAAATATCACGTGCGTAATATGGTCGATCTAATGCACTGGCCACCTCCCCCAAAATTTCGGACCTTGTGCCTAAAGTAGGAAAGATTATCATCATCATCATCATCATCATCATCATCATCATCATCATCGTCATCATCATCATCATCATCATCGTCATCATCATCATCATCATCATCGTCATCATCATTATTATTATTATTATTATTATTATTATTATTATTATTATTATTATTATTATTATTATTATTCAGTAGTTTTATTTTTATAACGTGCTTTCACTTCACTACCGAGCGCAGCTCTGTGCGCCTTGGGTATGTGCTGTGGTTTGCTGTGGTGCTCTTATGTTTACTGTATTGAAAGTGTTTTGCGTAGAATGTGTGCAGTACCCAGTAGTGCAATTTTCTGTATGTTATATATATTTGTAAGTCCTGCTATTTTTGTTATGTATTTGTCTGAATATTTTTTTATTATACCTAAGGCACCTACTATGATAGGAATTGTTTCTGTTTTTAGATTCCACATTCGAGTTATCTCTATTTCCAGGTCTTTGTATTTTGAAAGTTTTTCCATTTCTTTTAGAGAAACGTTGTCATCTGCTGGTATTGATACATCAATTAGACAGCATTTTTTTTCTTCATGATCTTTGACAACTATATCTGGTCTATTTGCCTTAATTTCTCTATCTGTGTGTATTGGCATATCCCAGAGTATGGTTGCTTTCTCGTTTTCTGTGACCTTTTCTGGCGTCTGTTTATACCTATTATTATTATTATTATTATTATTATTATTATTATTATTATTATTATTATTATTATTATTATTATTATTGTTATTGTTATTATTATTATTATTATTATTATTATTATTATTATTATTATTATTATTATTATTATTATTATTATTATTAAGGCGGCGATCTGGTAGCATCGTTAGCACGCCGGACGAAATGCTTAGCGGTATTTCGTCTGCCGCTACGTTCTAAGTTCAAATTCCGCCGAGGCTGCCTTTGCCTTTCATCGTGTATGTATGTATGTGTGGTGTGTTTGTATCTGTGTGTGTTTGTGTCATTGCGTGCGTATCAAATGAAGGAAAAAATCAAAAACAAAACCTATGACTTCTACCATATCATCACGACAGCATTGTAGGGAATGAATGGATCTGATTGGCTAAAATAATATTTTTTTTAAATCAATCATTGAAGTTCGCAATTCTTTGTTATTGATTTATCCCGTCACCCACCAAAATGGCTGGGATTTCGTAACTGGCATAAACATTTCTTTGGTGTAGAAATTCTCGATAAAATCTAGCTTGGTGCATCAAACTTTGGAATTCTCTTTAATGAGTATGGCAATCGATATATGCAGGAGCATATCAAAAGTATTCTACTGCGAAACTTGATATAACTATATTCAACGAGAAAAACTGGTGCATGCGATAAATCCACCAATTAGGAATAATAAGCGTATGTCCCTCAAAAGACACACACTACCGTCACAAGTGAATACACATAGAAAAATACTGGCGGATCAAACACATGATGTGTTTGGATACTTTAACCCTGTTATCTCTCACATTTAATAATTCGAAGTGTTTGATTTCAAATATGACCGAAAGGGTTGCCTTTCTTAATTTTGATAAACGTTTAATTGAATATCTTATTTTACTGCAAAACATTCCTCTGTTACCGAGGTGAAGAAATTCGATCGTCTATAGCTCAGATATTAACTCATTAGAAAATAAGTTAATGACTAGACACAACGTCAATCTTGGAATATTTAAATGGAATACCGACTTTCTGGGGAAGTTTAAAACTGAATTATTAAACCTTATCCTCGTTTAAATTTTCTTTTACGATATCTCAAATTAGTTATATAACTCATATGAGAAAACCATCAAATATGATTCTAAAACATCTCATATTATTTGAACATTTAGAGTTTAGATAATATTTCAGCTGGTCAATGGTATACTTAGTCTTAATCCCGTCAGGTGATATATACTCATTAGTGCCACGCTGAATTTGGAAAGTTAAACGAGAAGCTAATAGGAATAATTCTCTATTTATTTCCAGTAATGAGAAATTTCAGATAAATTATACTTAAAATCTTAATCTATATAATAGCTAAGATCTACGAAAGATTAACATCTCTGTGAATCTATGTAATATCTCATTAATTCCTATCGTGACTCATCTAAAATAATAAACTCAAAGTTATTTATCATACGAAAAAACTAAACTATAACACTGAGAGATTGATATCTAAATATCTACCTCTGTAGGTTGTAATAAACAGCCAAGCTACTGAGAGGGGGGGTGTACAAAGTTATCGTTGTTTCGTTATTGAATTTTATTTATTGGTCTTGTGACGATTAACGCCGTAGGCTGTGTGAAAGCAGTGAGATTGAGACGCTAATGTTCTTCAAATGCTGCAAGTTGATAGATGCACAATAAAAATGGACAGAGAAGGTAATATTTCCATATGGACGGTGTTTTGAAGATTGGAGACTAAACTTATTGGAATGTTCGGGACTTTGTGAGGGGGAGAAAATTTGACTGACGAGAGGAAAAGAACCGAATGAGTCGGGAACTCGATTAGGGGTGTACAAGATAACCAGCTATGAGAAGTAGTAGTAGTAGTAGTAGTAGTAGTAGTAGTAGTAGTAGTAGTAGCCGAAATGGTGGAGATATAAGACAATATATCTGTAAGATATATTGTTAGAAGTTTGAGCGTTTTTGCGTTTTTATACCGTTTAAAATGTCTGCTCTATCGAGCGCGACCTGGGGTTAAATAAAAATAAAAGGAAAAACTATATTCAAAATTCTATAAATATAACTGAGAGGGTATACATTGAAGGTAGCTATGTTATGAAAATTCAAACCTTCTGTGCGTATATAATGTCTTTCTAGCTTAGTACAAGGTCATAAATATATTGATAATTGTTACAGTCAATCTACTAATATAGATGGTATTTAATTCATCGACCAGAGGTCCAATTCTTTTGCCACTACACGTTCCCTTACATAATTTCATAGGAAGATAAATTATGTTCCAGGTCGATATATTTTTCCCTTCACAGTGTGATAAAATAATTTCTTGTTATTTCATAAATGTATATGGGAGTACGAGCAATTGAAATGATTTGAGTTTATAATTGTTTCCAGTTAGATTATCAATCCTAGCTGCATCAAAGAAAAATTCATCTCTGTACAATTCTATCTTTGAGGTTTAGAAATAAATGTGGCATTCTGCCCGTTTAGTCTTTCCATTGCTCCCCAAATGTTGATAAAATAATATCCAGCTGAATTATAGAAAGATTTTTTTTTTTTATTAGAAAGATTCTTCACCTAAATCAAGTGATCATATATTCTCCAGATCAAATTCCAACAGTTTATTTCAGTATTCATTTAATTATATTATTTTATTTGACATAATATGACAGTTAAAATCACAAAATTAAGAGTAGAAGATTTAGCCACACATATCACAAGATGAAAGTTATATTACGAAAGAAACTATACTATTAGATGATAGAGCATCAATGGATATTCAATTGTTGTCATTAAAAGACAAGTTTAAGTATCATCCGTGCTGAATATTTTATCGGAGAATGAAATACAATTACTTTTATTAGCATCTGCAGTACTCTTGCATACCAATGCAATACGTCGCTTCATAGACACATACAGATATACACACAGGTATCGCATGCATATATATATATATATATGTATGTATGCATACACACACACACATATGCATAAGGGTGAACTGAGAAGTCATACGCTATGAAGGAGTGGTGCTACAGCTATGAAATCTGGTGTGCCTTAATTTAAACCCGTCCTATTAATAACTGTACTGTTTCTTTCCAGGTAGCTGAAACTTGCCTGTTCTAGAAAAACTTCAAAAGTAAATAGCAGCGAGTTCTCTTGAAAATGGATAACATTTTGCATCGTAATGCTATAAAGTATCTACAGAAAAAGGGTTTCTCTCCCAAAGGCATTCGTGCTGACATGGTTGGTACATTAGAGGATGATGCTCCAGTTTTATCAACAGTGCAAAAGTAGGCAGCTGAATTTAGAAGAGGAAGTGGGTATCTTGAAGATGACCCAGGTTCGGACGTGAAGCAACTGCCACTACCGACGAAAACATTGATTGTGTTCACCACGTAGTACTGGATAACAGGCACTTCACTATAAATCAAATAGTCGATACTATTAGCATATCCCGTGAGAAAGTTCAGAATAGTTTGCACAATGAGCTTGGCATGACATACCCTTACACACCGGTAAACTTGTGTAATACCTACCTTAGGCCAGTAATCCACCGAGTTGTATATATTAGTTACAGGATAATCTTCTGCTAATGGGCCCATAAGAGGAGCAGTGAATAGGAGCTATCATGCGATGTCCGAAAATATCTGGGAGTAGGGTGAGTAACGGGTAACTCACTAAAGGAGAAATCTAGAAATAGAGATCCATCATTGGATGCAGTTTAATATATTCCTCACTCCGCGACTAAACAGCCATAAGAAAACATCGCTGTTGAAGATAGTCCATAGACGTAATTCACCGACTTCATTGCCTATAAGTGTCTGCGTGCGCATGCATGTGGATATAGGGATTTCAATGCATAGATTTAAGAGTATTCGCGTATACAAAATAGTGAAATATAAGAAAAAAGAAAAAGTAAGAATGAAGAACACAAACTGACGTACAAATGTTGAAATTATATATCTGACAATAGATTATGTGATTGAAACTTAGTTTTGGAAATTCGGCAACGTAAAGAAAATAAGTTTCAACATAAACATAATCCAGAATATCCGATCCATGAATGATCTATATATGGGTCATCGAAACAGAAGATATCGGTCAATCGACCTGTTCCTCAGTTTACGCAGTCACAAGAAACTTTAGAAAGACATCTATATTAACACATAGCATAATCTTATTGCATTTAGATCTATTTGAAGATGGCACAAACATCACTAATTCCAAATAGGAAATGTCAACAATACCAAACGATGTAGTGTTATTATAAGGCTCCAACATATGCAACTTTCTGATTTCCGTCATTGAATCTTTGAGATGGTATTTTGAAAATAAGAAAGAAAGTGGTAATTTGAAATGTCATCAACGTTTTATTGATAGGATGAACTGTCAGTTTCTAATCGACTATCCAGAAAAAATAGAAACAAACGTCTTACGCATTTTTCTGTCATTATATAAAGTGTGTCTACTTGGAAACTAAAGTTGTATATCGATAACTACACATATACTCTCTCCCATACACACACAAGCACAAAAGCTTGCATTTATTCACATACAAATACACTCGTACCAACTGGTAAATGCAGACAGACACACATCAATTTCGTGCACCAACTTGCTAGAGAGAGGAATTATACTACTATCATACTCTTATATTACATTATACACAGTAGTCTTTGGTATACTAGGTTTAAAATAAAAGTAGTCTATTCAGAGCTGGATATATTTGATCATTAGCCTTCTGTATCAAGGATAAGCTGGGGCATACAGATTTGCAACAAAATTACAGACATATAAACTTACTTTAAATATTTTGTGCCGTGTACTATATGTTCTAGATATCTATGTCTAGATGTATAGACAAGTGAATTTTTTAAGTGGATATATATGCATACTAATACATACATACATACTAATATATATATATATATATATATATATATATATATATATATATATATATATATATATATATATATATAATAAAGTTAAACGCAGGTGTTATTCAAATTCTTTTACTTCCGACGTATGGTGTAAAACAATGTAATCTTCTCATCAGGGAAAGAAAGAAAGAAACTAAACTCGTCAATAAGACATTTTAAGAGAATGTGATGGATGTGTATAATGATGAATGGAACGCTATTAAGTTTTTTTTTTAAACCGTTAAACGATCTGTGAACTGAAATAAAAGCTTAAAGGCTTGCAAAAAAATATATCTAGTGGAAGTGAAATGTAAGAAGAATATCAATGTCCAAATTATATATAATGGTAGATATCACTTATATCATCTAAAGGTATGTTTCTGCCTATCTTTACATCGATAAGCACGCTCTATAACAGTGTTTACAAGGGGATTCTTAGAAAATAGAATGGAAAATAGTTCGCTATTACAGAGTGGCAGAATTGTTTGCCTTTATCATATGGGAATGAAATGGAATCAACCAATCTAAATGAAATTGTTTATTATGGTCTTTTAGATATCAAATTAATTTACTAAGCCCTGTGCTGTTGCGTTTATTACTATCCCTAAATGTAGAGTAATGGTTAGAAATTATTTTAGATAACTGAGAAGAAAAACTACCTATATATAAAACGACATCGGTACCTGAAGTATTTCACTCTGGTATATAGAGTTTTTAATCTTAGAATTACTATACATAAACTTAATTCTGTTGGAATTGACTTCAGAGACAATAAATTTGTTATTAATATTTCTAGGGGGATGGTTAGTATTAGCTAAATTAATGTTAGTATTAGTAATTGGATTCTTATTTCACAAACTAATATTATGTGAGGAAAAAATGCGTGAGACATTTTTTGTATTGGAAAAACCAATCCTAACCGTGTGCGAGTTGATAATCGAGTAATACCTGGAATTCTTTGGAAAATTCCTAATAATGGCTTCCCGAAATTGGAAAGGAAGATTAGATTTAATTGGCCTCCCATAAGGGATAACACACAATAATAGATAGATAGATAGATAGATAGATAGATAGATAGATAGATAGATAGATAGATAGATAGATAGATAGATAGATAGATAGATAGATATATAGATGGATAGATAGATAGACATGCGGCTTTCTAGAACTACACAGAGTGGAGATATAGAATTATCCCAACACTAAAATAAATATCATCTCTCTATACTTCTGCTATGACTGCCGCTTTCTTCTTTAAAAATTAAAACGCGGTTACCTTTGTGTCTTTTTACGAATTTTTGCATTTGTGATTTTACATGTTCGAATACGTATGTATAGAATAATTACAAAAGCAAACATTCCAATGTAAACTTAGCGATAGTACCGCTGTAATAAATTCTGAAGCATGGAAAATACGTATTGGACTCTCATTGCTTCTGTGCTTACAGTTGCCATTACTCCAAAAATAACACACTGAGATACTTTCAATGCATGCGTTAATAGAATATCCCTATGTATGCCACCCTGCAAGGTAACAAAAGTAGAGGAATATATCTATAACCTGCGCCACTGAATCGTACTTTTACACACTAACATTAGGTATAAGGTGTACAATAATATTGCCACACGCATATTACATGTTATGAAAATATCTAGGTAATATTTACGGAGATTGTACACGCAAAACAGGAAATTAATAACCTTAAAGCATGAATTCAAGACCGTGGAGAGAGAGAGAGAGAGAGAGAGAGAGAGAGAGAGAGAGAGAGAGAGAGAGCGAGAGAGAGAGAGAGAGAGCGAGAGAGAGAGAATCAGACAGGGAGACAGAGACAGAGAGAGAATTCTCTACTGAAAATAATATAAACGTACCTATTTTAAACTAGTACAGTATGAAATAAAACGTTTCAGTAAATATAAGTTTGCTATGAAGTTCTGAAATATGTTTATCTAGCATCAGGAATGGCACGAAGTATTTCAACAATAATCCATCCATGAAGCGAAATACAATGATAAATAATTTAGTGTAATTAACCCAACATATATCCTACTATAGACTCCAAATGTTTTACTGAAGACGCAGAATGGAAAAACAGATGAGAGAGACGTAATATATGGTTATTATACAGAATGTTAACGTCTTACAAAAGGTCAGCATCATGTAATTTTAAAAAAATTAAGAAGGAGCAAATTACCTTACCATAAATATGAGTAATTATATCGTAGCCTTGAATGAAATAACTTGTTTATTTGTTTGACTATTATTATGTTTACTTTGGATACCGAAAACACAGTCATTTCTTTTACACAAATGAAATACACACATACACACATAACAAAAACAATATATATATATATATATATATATATATATATATATATATATATATATATATATATACATACACACACACGCACACAAGATGCGGTGAATAATCTCGTCTAAATTACGCAGAAATGAAAATATCACTGATATCTCATTTTAAAATGCGATACAACATGTCATCAGGCTGTAGTAGTAGTAGTAGTAGTAGTAGTAGTAGTAGTAGTAGTAGTAGTAGTAGTAGTAGTAGTAGTAGTAGTAGTAGTAGTAGTAGTAATGTCAGTCGTGTTCCACAATAGACAAGTTTATCATTTAAAACAATTTGATTGGGCTCTATGCGAATAAAACTTTCGCAGGCTTCTTACAGAAACCAGGCTTGTTGAGGTTCAGGTTACCGAAAGGAAAATTACAGGAAGTCCAACATTGCTACTGGAAAGTGGGCTGCTGTTAGCGAAGGCAGATCGCATGCTGATTTTAGAAGTGAGATCGGCATTTCCGGCGACACACCGATGCATTAGAAAGAGAGTTTCTTGGGCTGTGTATATGGACAGGAAGGTACCGGCACCTTATTTGTCAGGCGGATCTTTGTAGGATCATGGACGTTGATAGAAACAAAGCCGGCATGAATGTGTGTCTTTGTGTATACCAGATATATGCGTGTGTAGATGTGGGTGCGTTATTGGTTGTATGCGTGCGAATACGAGTGTGTTAGTGCCCGTTGTATACGCGTGCACGAACGTCTAGTATGCATGTATGGGTCTGTGCGCGTAAGTATGCATGCTAGTGAAGCTGCAACTGCATTCATTATTGGTGGAGTGAGGGCAGAATAAGCTGGACTGAGTCTTGGTGTTAAGGTTGGAGAGAGAAGAGAAGAAAAGCGTACGAATATAAATGTATGCGTGCGTGAGTGCATATGTGTGTATAGTTTTTTTTTTTTAATTGATGCGTGCATGTGTGTGTGTATTTGCATGAGCACACCACTTTTATGGAGGTGAATGCAATGTGTTACTGGAGATGCATAATATTGCGGGATCGGCCTACGGTTGATGAACCCCGTTCTTGGTTGTAAGGCAACCCGTGTTGAGGAACAGCCAATGTTAAAGTTGTATATCTGGGTTGTCGACAGCCAGTTGTCTGAGGTT
>NC_142937.1:81610272-81620272 GCF_046866305.1 Octopus bimaculoides | reverse complement strand
GAGTCCGTGTAATTTCTAATGTGTGTGATGATATTGGAATAAGTGAATACTAGGACGATGGGGAAAAATGAAAACGGCGAGTTTTACTGGAGGTCCGTGTGGAGAATTGATATCGCTGCTGTCGAAAAATTATCAGCAACATAATCTAGAATTTCTAGAAATTCTCACCAACCTGCCAAGGCTAAGCTACTACTGAACAAATGCATAAAAAAAGATAGGTTATCAATGAAGTGTAGGTGTTAGAATATAGCAATTCCTCCGAGTCACTAAGAATCGTCGGAGAAATGTGGGAACTGACAGTAGGAAGTTTAAAGTGTGTGTGTGCGTGTGTATGTGTGTGTGTGTTTGTGTGTGTGTATATGTGTGTGCGTGTGTTGTTTAGAGTCGAATATTTTGAAGAGAAAATATAACCATAACTCATCACAAAAATGAGATCTACTATATGTGTTCTGTTTAGAAATATTATTGCGTCTACAATATTTTTATTGAAATATTTTGTAAACTTTAAGATTGATTTTAAATATTAAGCATATATTGTTTTTCAGCCCGGCCTCTCAAACATATGGTCAGAAGTATCTCAGCTATGACCATCCAGTCTTTGTAGAGGAGGATTGCCTAGGACTGTATTATGCAACGTATTTATACGGCTATAATTTTTGGTATATCGAGTGACCAAGTAGAGGTCCCCTTATATTTTACATTAGATATATAGTTGCCGTATTGCTTTTGCTATATAAGGTTACAGCCGTAAAAGTGTATTTATTTGGTAGTGAAACAGACTATACAATATTTTATATTTGAAGGTGAACTGTTGGTGCATGTGCATATGATTGAATGGACATGTTTCAATATACGTTACAACTGATTTTTGTTCCACCCCAGAGAATTCTGACTAAGCAAAGCTATGACCATTAAACATCCTAATCATCACTATTCCACCTATGAGACGTCATTATCCAATTATTTCTATTCTTCGTTGAACAGATGTGAAATGTGATTTGAGGGAAAATATTTGCTATCGTTCCTAGAAATTCAAGTGACTACTTATCTCATATTTATATGTTCAACTGTCTATGTTGAAAGTTGCTTTGTTGCTCGTATCCAGCTAGTTAATGATGATATATTGTGAACGTTTAGTTCGCCATTGTCGCAATGGATGACTTTTTCACAAGGTAGAGTAATATGCTTTTTTATTAAAGCTTTTTTAATTAAAACTGTCCTTGAGTAACAGGTTTTTTTGGTGATGTTTTTGTAGCATGAACACTAACTGAACGTTAAAGCAATAAAATGAAGAATAAGGCAAAATATTCCCACCTTATGCCAAACAAGGTAGTCACAGCACGACTCCAGAAAAAAAAGGGGGGAAATTACTGGGTTCCAAATAAATGATACTAAATTTTGGTTGATGAACTTGACCGTAATGTCCTAAACTTGAGGATCGCAAACTCAACCAATCAACTTCTCCTTATGTTTTACTCATTGAAAATTTCCTAAATTTCAAAATTCTCTCATCTATCTTGATATATTTTGAAAGCATTGGTGATATGGCTACATAGTTGGTTTTTACATTTGGAAATAACGGAGCGGGGTTGTTTAGGTCTTTATAAGCGTCAAAATTATTTTTGTTACTCAGTTATGTCCTTTTACCAATGAAGACATACCAATACCATCCAACCACGACACTAAAGGTAAACAATGTCAACGTGCGTATTCGTTTATGATAACTTTTCTTAATGTAATTATTATTTCTATTTCATATGTGATGGAGAAATATTTAAAGACAATGGATTATAAAATGGATTATAGGCCTAAACTATGTTCTGAGGATAAATCGTGATCTAGGATAACTGATGTGGTTCAGGCATTAAATCAGCTGCAAAGTACCACGTTTAGTAGACACAATTTTCGTGGACATTTAAAAAGTAGTGATCTACAAAGTAATTTATTTAAAAGCGTATTTAAAGATATTTAAGTCATTCAGTAATCTTTTTCACGAATGAATTCTACCGAGTATAGAACCGAAGTTTTAGAAACCTAAAATAGCACAGGAATTACATTATGTCATATTATAGATATGTGTGTATGTATGTACGTATATGTGTATGTGTGCATGTGATTGCTTCTATGCGCATTTGTATGTTTGTGTGCATGCGAGTGTGTGTATATGAATGTGTTTTCAGCGTCTGCTCATGTGTGCGTGTATGTACACATACACGCAGAACGAGAAGGACCAAAGAACGAGAAGGACCAAAGAAAGTTGTTCACACTATCACAGTTTAACATCGCAACATTCTGACTTCATTTTTTTCCTATACATTACGTTCACGTTAGTTCTCTCTCCTTCAGATTGTTAATCAAGTTATGATACCGTGGTTTCACTTAATCTCATCAACGACGCATCTTTTATTATTTCACCAATATCGCCCCCTTCCATTTCTTTTTATGCTTTTATTATTTAGTTATCTATTTATTTATTTATTTATTTATTTATTTATTTATTCATTTTATTCATTTATTTATTTATTGGGTTATGGCTTTATGAAACACGCCGATTGTTGTTACCGTTGTAGTTGCTGCTGCTACAGCTGCTGCACCTATGGCTCCTGCTGACTCTAATGCTGATGATGGCGATGAGGAACCTCTAACTTTTACTCTGTATATTTGTCTAGCAAAAATAGTGTGTGTGACTGACAAAATGACACTGGTGGCGGTGGTGGTGGTGGTGGTGGTGAGCCTTTGTTGGTTCGATGGCTGTAGTAAAAGTGAAGGTGTTGCGTCGTTATAGTTTTTTTCTATTTCTTTCTTTCTTTCTTTCTAAGTTTTTATTTCTTTTCGTTCTCTGGGATTTTCATCATTGTTGTTTATTTATATTTGACTCTGTCCCAAAACATTTTGTATATACTTTATGTGTGTATATATTAGAATGCTTTTTCTGTTGCCCAACTTCTTTATTGCGTGATTTCTCTGCATAATCGAGCGAATGCAGAATTGTTGGAGCGCCGGACAGAACTTCTTGTAGTATTTTTCCGACATTTTGCGTTCTTAGTTCAAACCTCCTCGCAATTAAGTATGCTTTCCATTCTTCCAAGGTTGGAAAAAGAAATAACCAAGCTCTATCGTATCGATTAATTACAATCTCAGATTGCTAGCATTGTGCCTAAGTTAAGAAAGCAAGCTCGTAACAATATCGGAAAATAGCCTTGCTATGTTTCTTTCGGCTCTTTACAAGCTGAGTAGAAATCTCACCGTGGTCAACTTTCATAGTCGGTAAATGATACACTGGTCGTTAAAATTGATCAAGGCCCCACCCGTGCCAGGTTCTTTAACCGCTTTCTTAATGATGCATCGCAAGGGGTGGGGGATGTCATGGTTGGATTTTTTCGGGATAGCACATATCAGTGCCTCCCATTCGAGATCCTCGACGAGAAGCGCCAAACTCATGGCTAACACTGTGGCCAACATTTTGAACTCTGCATTCAATAATAATAATAATAATAATAATAATAATAATAATAATAATAATAATAATGATAATAATAATTTGCAAACATGACAGCGGTAATATCATAGAGAACTCGCAAGTTCACTATTATAGATTAATCGCTTGCCTTAAGTTGTTACTGTGTTGATAGTGGAGGTGAAAGGTTTCAATGAATATGATAGTAATTTTGATGGGAATTTCCTCTGCCGACATTCTCATTAATCGTGAGAGGATGTAAATCATAAACTATGATATGTTTGTTTATTTTTCCCCAAGGTCATTTTCCAAAGTCAGTGTAATTTAATTCAAACATGTCAAACTGCGAGTTAAACCCAGTTTGCAGATTAATTTACAGCAAATATTCATTCACTACAAGTGTTGCAGAAACTCTTCTTCCTGGAAGCGTTAATCTGTTTTCTTTCAAGCAAGAAAAATCTCTACCGCATTGAGGTTGTCACTTAAATATATTTAACTTCTTAATGCAATTATCTTTACCGTTAACTGGCAACACCGTGAGTGTGAATTTATCTTTAAATCTTTGCGACTTAAACTACTGTTCTAAGACAAATCTTTGACAAAATCTAGCTCAAAAGTGAGGCTAATGTGAGAAAACATGATCATCTGTTACAGACTCTTTTTTCTTAATGTTTATTCTTGTATTTATACTTTGCTAGTGATATTTTAACGGAGCTGATTGTATGAATATCATTAAGTACAGGATATTAATTTATATGAAAACCATACGAATGTTGATTGGAAAAGTATGTCTTTTATCAACTTCTCACGGAAGTTATATTGTAAAGACATGAAAATTATTTATGCGTGTTTTTTTACGATTGTAGAATATCGTTATGTGTTGGCAACGGGAGTCGAAGTAATATACAGCAATGCAGAAGTAGAAAGAATGTCACTTTGAAATTCTCAAACTAAAATAATTAATCACACATGTAATTCAGTATTGTTTACTCCAGCTATTTTTCGTCCATATTCTAATAAAATTATATGTATGCATTTATACAAACATATGGCATGTTTGTGTGTGGTTGTGTGTGTCTGTGTATGTGCATGTGTGTATTATATGAAATCTTGTATGAATGTACGACTTCTTGTCTTGTAATATAATAGAACGAGCGGTAATCTCATTAAAATGTTCCTCGAATTTTGCTCTGCTGATTAATGCTTTCGTATCATCAGTTACAGACCTGTGTTTAGGCATATAAATACATTCGCTGTATGTATTTATGCATACTTGAGAAGTGTGTATATGTGTCTGTCTGTCTACCTGCCTGTATTTGAGTGTGGATGTGTGTGTGAGTGTGTGAGTATGGGTATAACTTTGTGAGTATGTATGTGTAAGATTGTATGAATGTTAGTCTTTTTGTAATTTAAACACAGAGAATGTCATTAAAATAATCTTCGAATTTTACCCTTCTGGCTAACGCTATCTATTCCCATTTTGGCCTTCTACGTCCGGCAAATTTCCGTGAAAATATAAAACCCCAATGTATTGATTCATTCTATCTTATGGTATATACGATACTTCTAGAAACTGCTCAAACTATTCAATTACACATAAACATCATTTTAACCTGACAGATGACTCATGGCGAAAAGAAACAAGGTGTAAGGGTAACTAAAAGGAAAATGTCAAAGAATAAATATCATGCAATATTCGGCCAATGAATGCTACTCTTATAACATAGTTTTACGGAGTACGCAATTGGTACTTAATTCATCTGCCCTGAAAGAATGAAAAGCAAAGTCGACCTCGGCGGAATTCGAACTCAGAATGTAAAGACAGATGGAATACCACTAAGCATTTCGCCCGGCGTGCTAACGTTTCTGCCAGCGTGCCGTGTATATGTATATATATTTGTGTCTATATATACATATATGTATTTAAACATTTATATATATATATATATATATATATATATATATATATATATATATATATACATGCAAACACGCACTCATACATACGTAATAGATATATATCTTCTTCTATAGTATGCAAACCTGAAACATACGTATTAAAATATCACTATTTGGCTTGACTTCGTTATTATAACTCTAGATATATATATATTCTATGTGCTATAAATGCACAAAAATTTACATGTCGACAGCTGCATTTATCCACCTAATGTATGAGTCACCTTAAATATAAATGTGTACCAAATCTCAAATAATATGTTAAATCTGCACAACAATGGAATGCCTAATATGATTCATATCCTGTCATATCGCATGTATTCTAACTGACACACCAGGTTATCTTTAAAATACATTACAACAACTTTGTCTTCCGATCATTCTAGACAGCTCCTGCGCCTCTGAAATGACTCAATTGATACTTCTGTGTGTTCTGATACTTCGTTTAAGCTATATATAATGTAAATATTTCGTTTAATAAGCGGTACTTCTGCAGATACATCACATAGAGTAGGAATCGATGCATTCTGATACGTTTCTTGTATTTTTGAACTTATACATCTTTGAATGTGGTCAAAAGCTGACAATAATTATTTAATCCAACACGCATATTCAAGTGAATCGTCAGCAAATGGTAAAAATTTCTATATAAGTAGGCAGATGAAAATTGCTATCTGATGCTCCCATTTAGCGCTGTGGTACTAAAACTATTGATAGCGCTATTATAAACACACACAGGCCTCAACACGTACGTACACACACACAAACACGTACGTACACACACACACACACACACGCACACACACACACACATACACACACACATGTATATACATGCTTATATACATATATTTGTGTGTATGTATTATATATATAAATATATATAAATTTCTATAAATAAGAATAAGATCGTTATTTTAAAATACCGATTTTATTAGTTGGCCAGCATGGGAATAAAAACCTCCGAAGTAATGTATGTATAGATATACAAGTGTTAGGGAATGGATGATGGGCAACCTAGGCTACATTATGTTTCATAGAGAGTGGAATCTCAGAAATCGTGCAATCCAAGTGAGGTCTATCCTTTCGGCTACTCTTCACTCCAATGATCTCTTGATTGGATTAAAGGCTGCATTTTCGCAAGGAGGTGTATTTTGACGCAAAGATTCGTTCAGAATGCGTGGAGTGCACAGTATGTGAGGAATATATAAATGAGGAGAGAAAGAAGCAATGGAAGAAGGGAAGAAAGATAAGAAAGAAAATAAACAAATAAAATAAATAAATATAAAATAAAACAAGATATACACTAACGGACAGAAACACAGAAACACACATACACACTTACGCACACACATATTGACGCTTGCGTACTTACTCTATCATTGGTTTAAGTACAAATTATAATGTAATATGGGATACAAAATCTGCTTGAAGCATTTCCAATTTTACAATATGATGGGTTTTCGGACGATTTCTTTAAAGCGACTGCGACAAAATGTCTGATGTTTGGAAGATCCCTTTTATCGTGTGGCAACGGTACGCACTGGAGTGTTTGAAACGCTATCTGTTTAAAGAGGAATATCCAGTGCAAATACATTAAGCTATTTTAACATTATTGATTTGCAAGATGAAAGCAGTAACTGGCAAAATCCCTCGAGCGTTAAACAAAATGCTTTGTCATGTGCACTTTAGTTTTTTTCGTTTGAAGTCAAAATATCCCGGGCTTGAGTTGGCTTTTTATTCTTTTGATAGGGAATAAAATAAGTACCAGTAAAACTACTGGGCTCCATTGCATCGGCTTATATTATACCCACATTTGTATATTTTGACCAAGCGTTGAAATATTTTACGGAGAATGTGAACCTCCTGCAGATAAAATGGAACCTCCTACTCTTGATTAGATGGGTGAACTAAATATCAGAGGTGCTTCTCCGCACGCATAAACTGCAGGAGCTACTCAGAGGTTTTGCAAGCTCTTCAAAATCCATTGCATTGTTGGAAACCCTTCCTTGTCATCAGTAGGTATCTCAGAGTCACAAGCGTTTCGCTTCTTAGCATGTACGCTTTATGTGAGTGGAACAGCGATTACTGAGTTATACTTCACCCGCGGAAGATATCCACTTATGGCCTCTTCTCAGACATAGCATGTATGAGATACTTTCAGCCACCATCCGACTTGTAATGTGAATGAGACCTTACGCCAGACCTTGATAATGGCCTCGTCGACTAAGTGTTAAATTCCAATTTCTTTACCTAGTGGGAAGTATCAAGTCTGTTCTCCTAGTATACTGTGAGTACGATCACGCTGGCTGTTGCTGTATTCTTGGAGACTAGAAACATGTCTGGTCATATTGATGTTACCACTATCTCCCCTGAGAAGATGAGTATTTTTCCCGGGTACACATACATCTCCCAGCTTTAAGCTGAAAGCAAAAGAGAAAACGTGTCCTTTTCCATTGCATTCGCTCTGGGAGAAGGTGGCAAATCTCCAAGTGGTGGTGGAGGTGGTGGTTAGTGTTTATTAGACTTCACCGTTTGCAGATCAGTTTAATCTTCATGTCTTCACTTGTATTGGCCTTCTCCTAGATGGAACACTAAATGAAATATAAAATAGGATGCTTTTAAAAGTTTAGTTCCAAGATCATCAGAGTTTAATCTTTTTCAATGTATTTTTTATACATCTATAATGTACTGGCGTCAATTTAATCGATAATTATGTTAGTTTTTCGGATTACTTTGTTTCAATTGATTTCTTCCGAGGTTACAAAATTCTGTAGAAAAAAATCACTTGATTATCGTCGTCGTAGTGGTCATCGTCGTCGTCGTCGTCGTCGTCATCATCATCATCATCATCATCATCATCATCATCATCATCATCATTATCATCATCATCATTATCGCCAATCTTGATCATGGTCATCATCATCATCATAATCATGATCATCATCAGCATCATCATCATCAGCATCAACATCATCATCATCATCATCATCATCATCATCATCATCATCATTATCATCATCATCATTATCGCCAATCTTGATCATGGTCATCATCATCATCATAATCATGATCATCATCAGCATCAACATCATCACCGACCTCGTTGTCATAGATTTCCTCATCATTCTCTTGTTTCGACTGGTTTCTCCCTCTCCTCTTCACATATTTTCCCTTCTTCGTTCTCCTTTTCTTATTCTCATTCGTTTTCGTCTTCTTTATCGTCGTCGTCTTTGTGCAGTTTGCTTTTATTTCATGCATTATGATTTGCACGTGTCACACGAGCTTTGTTGAAGTACAAAAGATTAAATACAATAAGATGATGGAATCCATTTTGCTTTTAATTCTGTCCACATTACTTCCTGCTCCGACATTAGTGCCTGTTACCATACTCTTGTTCGAGCCCAACCTCATTGCCTGGGCCAACCTCGAGCACACCTCCACCACTACCATCACCAGTCTACTTAGACTCTTGTTTTATCACTCTATTATAATATAATGTATTAATGTTTATGGAAATACTGACATCACGCTACAGATTTGTGGTTGATAGTACAAGTACTTCAGGGTTTCTAGGATATACGTTTTTCAATACAACACACACACACACATATATACAAGCATATAAAAGAACAAGCACACACAGACATTCACTCGTACAACTACGCATATACTCCCTCATACAAATAAACAAGGCCACTTAAGGCATCACACACACACACTGACAGACAATAAATTGTACAATCGAAGAACGTCCAAACAAGCATACGTAGTCATATATCATTACAGATGCACCATCTCTATGATACCTTCACGCATATATATGCTCAAACTCTCTACTTTGTACGCAATTACACGCTGGTGCGCACGTACACCATTAAATATATGACGCGCAGGCTCCATCACAAAAAATAACATACACAGACAAAGGTATATGCACAAATATACACCTACACAATCTCACATCTTCACACACATACATACGCACACTGTTGCATAGATACACAGTTCCGCTCATCATCACACAGATTCAAACACACACATAATATTACACAACTTCATGCACGCAACATCAGACATATTCTCACGCACACAGATACACTAAATCTGAAGGACAAGAGCTTTTACTTAATAACTCTGTTGCTGTATAACGTGTAGAAATCACTGCTGAGTCAGCAGTCATAGAGCAACAACATTTCTGTCAATGGCAACAATTCAGACCGCTTCCAGAGCAAGCAAATACATCTGTGGACAGCAGACAGCAATCAAATGGCTTAACTTTTTGTTTGCACTGATTTTCTGCGACGGAGATAAAGATATGGGAAACAGAAACCGAACTATGGACTGTAGTAACGGAAGTTAAATGTGAGGAGGAGGTTAGAGTGAGATGAGAAATAAGAAGTTGTATGGAAACTGAAATAAGAGTTGACAGATGTAACAAGTAGCATAGGACATGATTTCACATTTCTATTCTTTTTTCTTTTTCTTTGCTTTCTCTCGATATATCCTTAACTTCTTTTCTATACACATCTTCCTCTCTACTTATCTGCATATTTACCTATCTGTCTGTCTATGAATGTATCG
>NC_142937.1:81602772-81607772 GCF_046866305.1 Octopus bimaculoides | reverse complement strand
GTTTTGACAGAAGGGAGATTACAGATGGAATGATTTTTATGGAGAACTAAGTGTATTTATTTGAAGAAGGAGTTAGGGGTATTTAGATAGAGAGTTGTGGGAGGGGTATATAAATTTCACGGTTACGGGTTATTAATTAGGCAAGGGTAGTGGTGGAAGGTGGGAGGAAGAGGGAAGGGTAGTTTAGATAGAATGTGAATGGTATTAGTTTGTATGAAGGGCTATAAACTTAAAGGTTGAGGTAACTTTTATATATATAAGGATTGTTCCTGTATGTAGGCGCATGCATTTATGTGTATGTGTATATATATATATATATATATATATAGATAGATAGATAGATAGATAGATAGATAGATAGATAGATAGATTGATTGATTGATTGATATATATTTAGATAGATAGATAGATAGATAGATAGATAGATAAATAGATAGATAGATAGATAGATAGATAGATAGATAGATATGTTCATGTGTTAGTATATCTTTGTGTATATCAAGGTATATAGCATGTAAATGGGAATACACAGATACAAAATCATGCAAATATATATATATATATATATATATACATATATATATATATACATATATATATATATACACCTCCATCATATTTTAAAGGAGTATCATGTAACATGTATGTATCACATAAATTACAGGATTATTTATTTACTCATTCTTTCCAGTTAATTATAATTTATTATTATTGATTTAATTAGAGTTTCTATCTTTGAATATTGAAGTCTTTTATTTTCTTACTTTCTCGTTTGTTCCATATATACATTTATTACGCATGGTTTGTGTGATTCTATGTTTAAATATCGGTATATGATTACGAAGCCGAATTATATGCGTGTTCTCACCTACAAAGTTACTATTATTTGTTTGTTTTCTTCTCTAATTCTAATGCTTTGACGTAATGCTTCATAGAGAAATAATATTAATTGTTACAAATTTAATTTGTTGTGAATTTTGAATCAGAAAGAAAAGTTCTGATTAATTTTACCGAGTTTACGAATTCCGAAAGATTCTTTTCCGCCTACTAATTAGAATCAGTGAAATCAACGACACTTTCCTGAAATAATATGTAAAATATAACTATTCGCTGTATTGTTATTTACATGATTCGTATCGAGTACACTTTGAGTTTTGGTCTCCTTGACATTTGCTTAAAGATTTTTCATGCGTGTGCGTTTTGTGCATGTGTACGTGTTTGTGCGTGTGAATATGTGTGTGTGTTTGTGTGTGTGTGTGTTTGTGTTGTATATGTTTGTAGAAAGTATATATATGTGTATATATGCATATATATATATATATATATATATATATATATATATATATATATATATATATATATATATATATATATATATATGTATATATATATACGTATATCGGCTACATCTGATGAGCGTAGTGTTATATAATGGGTTTGTTGGACCCCTAGCGCGACGCCGGTTCATAAGATCAGCCGTAATGGATATATAATAATACTCCACCCCATCCAATTCCTTACACCCCCTACCCACATACCCCTACCTCTACCCCCACCCTCAGCCTAACCCACACTCCACCCATGCCTTCCCCACCTCCCAACACCCGCACATCACACCACGCACACACTACAACTGACCAGCTCCTTTCTCCCCTCCCCATTTTCACACATGCATATGTCAAGATCACCAGCATTCTCTCTCTCTCTCACACACACACACACACACAGCTCCTCGTTCTTCGATCACCGTTCTTTCTCCCCCTTTGTTATCTCCCCCTTTTCTTAGCTCTCCTGTGTAAACTTTCTAACTTCCGGTCAGCAGAAGCTATGATAGACCGTTGACCAACACCATTCAATTTTTTTTCTCTGTGTTTTTCTCCTTGTTTTCTCCGTATTCTTTCTGTTGAAGAGCGTAGCTCGAAACGTTAAAGACTTTCCGTATTCCCGAGCGTCATACTAATACATCCTTTTGTTGTTTACACCACCTGTCCTCGTCTGTTATTGTCTTTTTTCGTACATTATCCTATAGATAGATAGATAGATAGATAGATAGATAGATAGATAGATAGATAGATAGATCACACCTTATATATCCTGTTCTAAGAGGAGAGTTTCGACTGCCATATTTTTTCTAGGCTGGCATAATATTCTCGGTTCGCTTTATCTTTATTCGCAGCACCTTCTCGAGATAGGTTTCCATCAATGCCTAAAAATTGTAGCATTCTTTGTGTAAGAGAGGAGAAAATTTTGTTAATATGTTTTTTCTTTCGTTTTGTTTTCTTCCTTTTTTTGTATAGCTAACAGTTTTAGCACAAATCTTGAGGTCATCCACAAAGAAATTATAGGTTACATTAGTATTTCTAGCAGTTGCTTTGTAACAGAAATAATAAAGGATTTAACACCAAAATGAACAGAAGTACAGGAAGACTTCCGCTTACATTTTAATATCGTGGGTCCTCATGCAATATGGCGGCGTAAATTTTTGATGTTTTCCTCAAGATTTTTTCTCCCCATCTAGATAGCTTCCGTTTAATAGTTTTATTAAAATGTATACTGCAGATTTCTCCTAGGTGTTCTTTAAGAGAGAAGGCAGCTGTGAATGTGAAGGTATTAATATTCTAGTAATTAACATCAGATATTTCCATATGCTCTCCCGCAACATCCTCGATACATTTCAACATTGGAGCTGTAGGATTTTTCTTAATCTTGTTAATAATGGCATTTTGCTTAACGATAGTTTCAAAAAAGTAGAAAAGCTTACTATGCACTGTGCTTTCAGAATGTTTCTTTGTTGCTTATAACAGTTGTCTTTAGTTACTTAGATACATATTGTGAGACTTAAGAATTTAACGATGGCAGCAGTGGTTTGTGTACATGATTTTAGATCTCTCTTCTGTCAGATTTTGGCCAATATGCATGTATGTATGTATGTATGTATGTATGTACGTATGTATGTAAAGCTGGACTTATGAGTCATCTTCGTAGTCATAAAGCAAGACCGATGATTGACTACCAGGCCGCTGGTGATGATGCTACACACCATACTAATCGTGTCTGTCGGAAATTTGGAAGGGAGTGTGATTTAGCAGGAGGACTTAAACGACACGCAAAGGTACATGGAGCCCAATTACAACAACAGCCAGCTATTGCCAGTAAAGGTTTTAGATGCCAACTCTGTGCAAAACATTGTAGATCTATGGCTGGGCTAAAAAAGTTACATTCGATCATAGCACCGTTAGGTCAAGCTTCGTGCAATGGCCATACTCGATAACGAGGGGGCAGCCATCATGTATGTATGTATGTATGAAAGTATGTATGTATGTATGTATGTATGTATAATATATATATGTATGCATGTGTGTTGTGTATGTGTGTGCATGTATGTATATATGGATGGATAGATGGATGGAGGGATGGATGGATGGGTGGATCGATGGATGATGGATTGATGGATGAACGGATGGATGCATGCATACATTCATGCTTGTATGTATGTATTCTTTACTCTTTTTCTTGTTCCAGTCAATGGCATGCCGGCACACTGGTGCATCATCTTCAAAGACTTTGGCGATCAAATTGACCGAGTAATTACATTAAGCTTGATGCTCTTCCTGTGCTACTATTTCAATTGAAACACTAATTTATTGATGCTTAAATACTCCAACAACTAACGTGAAACTGTAAGAGAGAGAGAGAGAGAGAGAGAGAGGAGAGAGAGAGAGAGAGAGAGAGAGAGAGAGAGAGAGAGCGAGAGAGAGAGAAATGAACACTCACTCTCACAAACACATATAATACAGAAGTAAAACGTTTCCGCACAATTCCCGTCCCTGAGGTTCATTCCCAAATTCACTATAAATTCGTCCAGCCAGAACTTCTCACAGATACCGCCGTGTGGAACAGAAAACTGGGACAAAATTTTTAGCCGTAATTTACGCATGCAATCTATTCACACGCACAACACACGCACACGCACACATACAGCATATACGCGTGCGTTTCTTTAGACACACACAACAGTAAATAAGCTTTTACTGTATTTGTATGTATAAATGTTTGTTTTACTATATTCCTCCCTTGATTTGCTTAGATCTGCTAATCTTTATGTCTTTATGTACACATGTATTACATATATGTGGACATATACTCCTCCGCGCACGCATGTATATATATACATATATATATATATACTTATATATATATATATATATATATATATATGTGTGTGTGTGTGTGTGTGTGTGTGTGTGTGTGTGTGTGTGTGTGTGTGTGTGTGTGTGTATAATGCTAGCATACGCGTAACGTTCTTTCCTCTGATATTTATCAAAAATCCAATCTGACTTTTTCGTTCATCCAACTATCGATCCATCCATCTTCGTTGGTTAGGTATCTCTGAAATCCATCTAAAAAAAATTCACATATCTATTTAACTGCTTATATATCTTTCAAACAACAGGTTACACGACATACCCAAAATTTTGTTACTACCTTTTAGGAAACATATGTAGAGAAATAATTACGCAATTATGAACTTATAAAACAAAATCTACTGAGTTCGATACCTCCTCACTATACTTAATGGGAACGAAACAATCATTGTAAGCGAAATTCTGTTAAGGGTAATTCTGGAATAATATAAACATATGTTTATGGGAATTTGTATACAAATATATTTACACAGGAATGTGTGTACGTACCTACGTATATAAGTGTTTGATATAAAATTATACATATATAAAGGATATACATATATAAATACACACACACATATATATATATATATATATATATATATATATATATATATATATATATATATATATATATATATATATATATATATATATATATATAAATATATATATATTTGAAGGTTTGGAGGTGATGTACAGAAATTATATAGAAAAAAATTTTAATTAAGGTACTCAGAAACCTGGATGTTTGTACATTTACAGATTTTTATTAATGTCACATATTAAATGAAGCGCTTTTCACCTAGTCGT
>NC_142937.1:81565272-81597772 GCF_046866305.1 Octopus bimaculoides | reverse complement strand
TGCAGTTGTTGTTGATGTTGTTGGTGTTGTTGTTTTTGTTGTTGCTGCTGTTATTGATGTTCTTTATTCCTAGGTCTACTCAGATCGTAAACACTTATGATTGAAAACGTTCCAAGCATACTCTCCTGTTTATGTATATGTGAGCATATATGTGTATGTATCCATACACATGCACACGCATAGACGTACGCACACACATACACTCACACTCACGCAAACACATACACACAAATAGATAGATAGATAGATAGATAGATAGATAGATAGATAGTTAGATAGATAGATAGATAGATAGATAGATAGATAGATAGATAGATAGATAGATAGATAGATAGATAGATAGATAGATAGATAGAGATGTGTATCATATGTGTATCATATTTCAAAACAGTCGCCTTTGATTTTGGGAAAATTTATAGGGATGGAGTAGTAACACTGAGATCCCGCGTTAGCTTTTATTTTCACATAGGTAATGACCAAGCCAACCCATATTTTAAAAGCAGCCAGTCATATTTGTATTTATCTTGGTTGGTGTTTTAATGTTGACTTTTCAATTTTATTCCAGATGATTAAACCATTTTCTTGTTCTTTTTACTATACACAGAGCCCCTACATAGTAAGCAATTTTCATGTAGACGATATGCCTTGTAATTTCTCCCATGTTATTATTTTAAATTACTCAAAAATTATATTCATTCTAATCCATTTCTAAGTCCTTGTATTTACGAATTAAACTCTGCATAATCGTTGCAATTGAAGAAAACCAAAGCATGTCCAGAACTTTCATTTATATATCAGTGATAAGACTCACAGCCTTTGTCCATTTAATTTTGATAAATTTAACTTACGGAGTTCTTTCGCTTGTCAGTGTTAATAAGTATTGTTCATCATTGCAGGTATAATTTCATATGATTAAGACGTTATTGGCACAAAGCGTTAAATATAAACCTGCCCGTACTTAAATGGTATTCATGAAATATTTTTTTATTTATTTATGAATATTACTACATTATTATATTAACGGAGGAAGGCGTTGCCATCAGCTTTGGAAAACACCTGCGTTAAAGTTTCAGTCAAATTTCTTTGTTCGTTCTGGGAAATATTCTGACTTGCTAAAATTTTATGACATTTTATAAATATTAGAAATGGCAATGAATATTCGACTTTTCTGTAAACTAAAATTATTATTTGTCAAGGCGATAGATTCCGCATAGTCATGTCTTCACAATTTCATTCACAAATATTAGGACAACTCGCGGTTATAGAAGACGACATTTGTTTAAAATTCCACGCATTAACATCGAAATCGGAGGTTGTTTGCGAAGCGAACTTTCAAATATTTGGTCAAGCCCTTTGGCGCAATGAAAGGCACTGTCACACCGATGGAAGATTTATGTGGACCGCAAGGAAGACTATGTTGAAAAATAAACTTCATCTGGTCAAATTTTATTTGAATAACTTGGGCAGCATATGAACTTTTTCAGTGGACCCCGTTTTAGCTGACTACACTCCTAAACTTCAAGATTTTAACATAGTGCTAACGTTAAGCAATTACTTTAAATTCTTTACAGAATAATTTTTATTTCAAATCCTCTTGAAATCTCTTGTATTTTGCATCCCTCTATGGCGTATACTATTTTATACTGCAGTTGTTTCGCAGAGTATTGTAGCTAGGAAATATTCATGGCAGACAGAGTAGACTGAAGACTGGACAACCTGTAAGCGGTAGTTTGCATGATGTTATCAGAACTATGCAAAATAGTTAAGTATCATATTGAACCCATTTATTGATAAAGAAGTACCCAAAGAGCAATGGCTCACACCAACATCACCATCAGTAGGGAATAATTTAAATGCATTTAGTAAATTGACAAAATTATGTTTCAGTATCCTTATGCATGCATCAGCATCTCTCTAGAGATAAGAGCGGAGTGGAAAAGAAATGAATTTTGAATTTATATCATCGATGTATGAATGTGGACATGAATATATCAATTTGAACAAGCCATTTACTGAATGCTTTCATTTACTGGAATAATTCCTTTATTTATTGCTTGACATATATTCCGTTCTCTTAGTCATAAATCTTAGATCTAATAAGTATTTCATCGCAAATATTTCAATAAACTAAGTTTATGGTTAATGTTAAATCAGGAGAGAATATGACCACGAGCTGACAGAATCATCCGGATGCCTGACAAAATGCTTAGCATTTCTACCGGCTCTTTACGTTTTCATCCTATCGTGGTCCATAAAATAAATACTAGTCAAGTACTAGGATCAATATAATAGATGAGTTGCAGCTCCAAAATGTTAGGCCTTGTGTCTGTAGTAGAGAAGATTATTATTATATCAAGAGAAATATTTAAAATGTCCTGACTTTTTTGATTTTTTTCTAATTCATTGATTATGCCTAGATTTTACTCTTTCTTCCAGTAACAGAAAAGGACCGAATACGAATTAGATGAAAACATTAGCTAGTATGGGAAACAGACTACAAATATTAATATAGATATAACGGGAGAAATGCTCTGTACTGAAGATTCTTTTCTACTTTAGGAAGAAGGCGCGAAATTTTGGGAAAGGGGGCAGAGGATTAGATCGACCTCAGTACGCAACTGGTGCTTAATTTATCGACTCCGAAAGTATGAAAGGTGAAGTCGATCTAGGTGGAATCTGAACTCAGAACGTAAAGACAGACGAAATACCGCTAAGCATTTCGCCCGGCGTGTTAACGTTTCTTATTTCTTTATTGCCCACAAGGGGCTAAACATAAAGGGGACAAACAAGGACAGACAAACGGATTAAGTCGATTACATCGACCCCAGTGCGGAACTGGTACTTAATTTATCGACCTCGAAAAGATGAAAGGTAAAGTCGACCTCGGCGGAATTTGAATTCAGAACGTAAAGTCAGACGAAATACTGCTAAGCATTTCGTCCTACGGGCTAAAGTTTCTGCCAGCTCGACGCCTTACTCTGCACTAAATATTGACGGAGAAGTGTCAAAGAACAACTAAACGGATGTTTATACATTTTGCGTAAGATAAATGGGGGCAAACAAGAGAAATTTTGCGTATTGAAACAGAGTTGAAAAGGAAAGAAATGTGTTAAGGAATGAGAAAATGGCATTTTGTTGGAAAGAGATGAAGAGGTAGAGAAAAGAGATATATAAAGTCTACAATACAATGAAACTAAATATATTAACTAAATGAAAGAGATACCAGGAAGGATTTGAGAGTGGTTGAAAGTAAAGAGTTATGAAAGAGATAAGGAAATATAGAGATTGTATTAAGAAATTAAGACACATATGAAATTATAGAAAGAATCAGGCGTCGAAGAGCAAAATTTAACGAGAAAAAAAGAATACAAATCGTGTTTATGAAATAATAAAAATGAGATAAATTTTCATCAGTTGTTGTTCTTAGAATAAGAAGAGACAAAAAGAAAACTTTACAAATGAAAGAAAAAATATAAAATACAAAGAAATTTTTTAAATATTGAAAGAAACTATCGACAGAAATTCCTGAACTATATTGTTTCCTTTCAAATCCTTTATCAGTTATTAATCTTGTAGTTTTGTTTCTCTTATTTTGACCAAGAAGCCAAACTGTACAATCGTTTGTACAGAATGGTTTTTCTTCATTCTACTCTTATGAATATCTTTAAAAGAATTACATAGAACTTTTACATATAGTTGCTCTTCTTTCCTTCCTATGTGTTACTCTCTTTAACAATCTTTATATATCTATTTATTTCTCTGAAACTTTTTCACCACTTTTCAGCTGCCCATTTTAAACTGACGACAATATAATCATTCGTCCTGTCTTGATAATCGTTTTCTTTACAATATTACCTATTAATTTTTCATATAACATTCACTTCTTCGAAACATAAGCAGACTGTATTTAATAATTAATTCACCAATCGAATAAAACCCATTCATCAAAAAAAGAACTAACTTTAAAAGTAAAGGTATAAATACAAAATACACCAGTAAATTCTTTTGTATTTGATGATATATTTTTATAACATAGGCTACTTCACGTTAAATCAATATCGTGGTTATTTCATAGTTTCACGTTCGGACCCGAACTACTTTGAATTTATATCATTTCTAACATAATTTTATTGATATTTGCACCGGAACATATTTCAAATTCTATTGCTTTCATTTATTCACTTTTAGAGCCCTCTGATATAGATCAAACTGCATACTATGACACAAAGTAGTTGTTTTATTTAGCACAATACGGCTAAATAAAGAAGCAGTATTTGATAGATTCCAGGATACCTATATGTGGCTGTCACCAAACTTCGTAAATATTTGGGTGCTAAAAATCTAGTTTTGATTGAAAGTTTTAATTTTAAATGACTCGGCTTTACTTGACATATTCTAGGGTTTTGACTGAAATTTATATCAATACAAATGTATTCTTCCTCGCACTATATATAAAAAAATCCTTTCAACATCCCTTGTTATATTTTTATGCTTTTAACGCTGGAACTCTGTAGTTCAGCTAATTATAGAATAAAAAAAATAAAATATTCTATAATTAGCTGAACTACAGAGTTCAGATAAAAAAGTTCTAACATAAAATTGGAACAACTGAGATAAGAAGTTAATTTCACCTCCCACATTATCTTTTAATGTTTTTTTCTCTCTTTTTTTTTTTACTTGAACATTGTCCCCCAGTGATCTAAAGATTAAAAATAAAATGAAATAACCTTTCTTTTGAAGTCAGAGCAGAATATCTGATTCTCATCCCCCATTCTGCTTTCTTACTCCCGCTATAACTTCTTCCCTAAATCCCTCTCCGCTCTTGTCACCCTAATGTTTTTTTTCCTGTATAACCTGCTAACTACTGTAAGCGAATAATGTTTTGGCTGAAGCTAGCCAAGAGTCATGAAGCGGCACTTAATGTTGATTCTTGGAATGTTTTTAAGATATTTAATTCGTGTATATTCACATTAAGAAAACGGAATTTTCTCGCATGATGTAATAACTCTTTTCAGCAATAAACTTCGTTTTAAACAGCTGTAGTGAATGAACCAATTTCCATATGTTGTCACTTATTTATTATTTACATTACTCGGAACTTGCAATTAGCGTGGATCTGGAGTCCGTTACGCCCGCTCCGGTACAATTAGTGCAGTGTGTTCCTAGGTACAACATTGAGACCCGTGTTATATTCGGTTGGGCTTTTGCGATCATATATGCAACTGGAATATTAATCCGTCTCTACTCAGATAGAATAATAAGGACATTAAAAAACACATACAGGATAAGAGAAGAGAAGATAAAGAAAAGAAGTGGCAGAAATGTGGAGATGATATTCAAATACCGTTTGTTAAGAATTCGAGTTGTATTTAATGCAAACTAACTTCAGTTGACATTCAAAACTAAATAAATGTAATTTCAACTAGAGTAACAGCAATTAATTTATGTATGTATACGTTCCTCTAATTTTGTTTTGTACACGATTGCTACTTCTTTGACCCGAAATGGGTGCTTTACTATTCAGATACCTGATTTACTTGAATCCTGATCTCTTATATACATTTATATATATATATATATATATATATATATATATATATATATATTTCTAATCCTACATCCCACTTCGAGATGGACGTCACCTTTCCATTAAATTCATTACTAGAAGGAGCCACTTGTATTTGAATAATTCTAATTGTGAATCCATGAGAATCTCCTTTCAAAGTCCGATGATTGTCAAAGTGCTTGTCTTTTAAATGGATATCCCTTCGACTACGCCAAGTATAATCTATAAGAAATATAACGCTGAAATCATTGCTTGCAGTTCAATGAATATCTTTTTAAATCGGCTTTAAATTAGCTTACTGAAGTCATTTTTGAATTCCTTTAGAAACCGTTATTCTTCTGTATGTAAACACTAGAAATGTTTTCTCGCTCGATTTTGAAACTAACACTTGTCTATAAAGGTACGACAACATTCCCTGAATTTGCTGTAGGTTTTAGTTAATTTCATAATTAAATTTAACGAAATTTGTCACTTCTTAATATATCTCATTCATAAGTTACGGCTTGTATCATGCTGGAGATTCCTTAAAAAAAGATAAAAATGAACTAGTGCTATACATAATTGGTAACAACTGGAAATTCTAAGAAACTCGTAGTGGATAGAAAAATTAATTATGCGAATTCTAGGCATCTTTTTTCTTGTATTCCTCAATTCAGTTTTTAATTTCTGATCCTGCATTAAGCTAGACGGAATTCTTAATGTCAAAGTGAACCACACATGTATATGTTTGTGTGTGCGTATGTGTGTATTTGTTGTATGTTTGTGAGCGTATGTGTGTGTGCATGTATAAATGTACAGAAGAATAATGACTTCAAATTCACATGATGAGAGTAGCAGTGCTTTTACAACATGCAAAATAAATACATACAGTAAATAGATCCTAATTTTACTTCATTTAATTGCTAAAGGACTTTATGTTTAACAAATGCCAGCTAATTGCACATCATTCGTATATAAGCGCATTGTGTCAGCAATCGGTTGTGTGATTTTTAACACCCAGCAGGAGACGTTTATGGCCTGAAAACATCAAAATTCCTAATGTAAACAATATCATTAATGTCATGCTTACAGTTATATATATCTTACACAAAACGAAATCTTTTCTTCATGCAAAGAGAAAAAGAACAACTAGATGAAAACAACATATTACATAATTATGTCCTAGATATGTGTTTAATTTCATTTCCTTTGAAAATATCGAATACCTTTTATACACTTATATTAATAAACTTGAGAACAATAAATGCATTGCTTATCACTAACCATTTTTGATTTTATATATATTTTGCATGTATGTACATATTATAAGTACGCATGTATAATATGTACATATAAGTACGCATGGAGAATTACACACCCTTAATTAATAGTTTACATCGAATAAGATACAAGCACGTGATTCTGTTGTGCAAGCGTTTTAGGATGCTTAAAATTATGAAGATCTAAAGATATATGCGAGCATAAATTTCCGGATGCATTCTCCCTGAGGAAAACTGAGGAAAAACATATTCTAGTAGTAGGGGTAAGTGACCAAAAGAATACAGGACAAGAGAAGAGAAGATAAAGAAAGGAAGTGACAGAAATGTGGAGATTATATTCAAATACGATATGTTAAGAATTCTAGTTGTATTTACACTCAAAATAATTTCAGCTGACATTCAAAAGATAAATAATTGAAATTTCAGCTAGAGTAACAGCAATTAATTTACGTCAGAACAATTAACTTCATTGACCACTGATGCTATATATTATTATGTAGATCGAAGTGAAAGATTTACACGTTCGACATATAATAAGGCATTCAGAAGATTCGAGAAAGTAAAGCAAATGCTGCTAGTTAATGGATAAGGAGTTATAGTCATAATAATAAAATTAATAATTCTTCACACAGCTCTCGTCGAACAAATAAAGACCATAGAGTTGAATGTATGATGTGGTCACTGCAGAGGGACAAAAGAAAGAAAAACAAGTAAATAGATAATAAGGGAAAGTGTGCCAGTTAGTGGTCAGTCAAGATAATTTGAAAGTAGGAATGGGGAGATGAGGGTGATAGAGCGAGAAAGGTATTAGAGTGTAAAAGGATAGAAGGAATGAGGGGTGATAGAGAGAGAGAGGTATAATAATGTAAAAGGTAAAGGAGTGTCAGTTATGTAGTGATAGAGTCTAAGTGATTAGGCAGAGAGAGGGGTCATAGTATGGAATGAAGAATTTTGGAATATAGATTAGATGGTTGGACAGGTCAGTGCTTAGTAGTAGAATAAAATATATATGTGAGGATGTATACATATGTATATATTAGACATGTATGTATATATTTATAGAGATGTTTATACATATCAACATCTACATATGCAACTCGTAGTCATATGTACATGTACACATGCACACCCATATATACGTATATCTGTATGTATTATCGCTGCTGTACACGCAGGTATATTTACCTTGCATACATACATTCACGCATACACATACATACATACATACATACATACATACACGCATACGCACACATACATATACATGCACATATGCATGCACGGATATACACACGACTATAATTGGGTGATTGCGATATTCGAGTATGAGAGAGGAATTAGATAGGGATTAAGAGTTAAAATGTAGATTTATAAGGTTATTGGGATTACCTAAGTGGTATTGTGGAAATATACTGTATGGTCGTTTAGGCATTTGGATTTGTTGTAGAATTTGAATGTGTAAAAAAATCAGTGGTTGCATGTGCTTAGTGCCTCATTATGTCTATTTAGCAGTGCTGGAGTGTGCTTTAATATGTGAAGTGCCTCCTTGACAAGCTAACGCTTCTCTCACTTGCCCACCCCGACCTCCAGGAAATACACGAATAATTTTTCCAGATAATTACTGCTTGATTGCAGGACTGGATTTTGTCTGCATGTGTTTGTACAGAGAAAAATGTATGCTATGTTGCTATAAAATGACACTTCCAATATAGAATTTTTAATTTCAATGCGATGTTACTTCCACTACTTTATTTTTTACCCTCTCACATGTTTCCACTACCTTACAATCACACACACGCACACACACATTCTCCCTTTGCCTATCTCTCTATCTCACTCTCTTTCTCTTTCTCACCCTCTTTCTCTCTCTATCTCTCTCTCTCTCTTTCTCACGTTACAAACTGTTGCCATTTTTTATAAATTTATGTGTGAATATAATTCCGAGTACGTCAGCATTGAACGATATAGCTTCTCTGCCTATTTTTCACTTTCTTATTTTCTCTCTTTTCCTTATTGATTTACTATACATTATATCTATGTCTTAGGCTCGTCAATATTTTAAAGTTCTCAAAATATTTTATGAGTGCCTTTTTTGAGTATCGTAACCGCATACCTTTAACCTATTGGCACTACAAAATAAAATATTTTGTTTTTATTCTTGCACCCAACACCAATCAAAAGCGTTTGTGGGTGGGTGTTTTGTATGTTGAATATTCACATTAATGTTTGCCTGCTTCATCCTCAAACACTCTCCGAAGATCGATGATTTGAAACCCGAAGGTTATATTTCATCTCAAACACATGAGTGAGTGCGTATGTGCGAGCTTGTGTGTCCGTGTATATTTCCTTAAATATTTATTTGGCTTCAACAAATACCAATCTCTAGAATAAGTATTATCAAGTACTGCTGTCAATTTGAACTCCTAAAATTCAAGTTCCTCTACGGTCCCAGTAATATAGTTCACATGAGTGAAAGAATCAAAGATTAACAATCAAAGTACATGCATGATATATTTTAGTCACGGAATATGACTGGCTATGGTCTAATCTTGATAATGATATCTCTTAATTACTTGTGATACCCACCTTCGAGGCATCGCTGTTTTTCTATTCAGCTCTGCCACACTTCAACAATGTGTGCGATTTTTTACCGTCTATGTGTATTTAAAAGCAAGCAAGAAGTAATTGTATATATGTGTAAATGGTGATCGACATATAATATACATAATGCATATACATAAATTGACATATTCATTCAGGCATATGTACATATAAATATGAATATATATATATATATATATATATATATATATATACACATTGTATAGGCACACATATTTGAATGGAAACAAATTCACACACGAAAGAACATGAATTGAAACGTATATGCACACATAGACGCATGTGCAGATAAGTACATACAAACTTGTAAACGTAGGTCAAGATTTTCCAGTGTATTGTTCCATTAGAAACATCACACATCACAAACTGGCGAGGATTTGAGAGGGTTAAGCAGAGTTATAAAATTGCTTTTCTGCAGTTTAGTATCACTTATATTGTTGCCGACATTAAAACTACGTCGGAAGGGCAGCGTCTCTCTATTAATTTCCGCTTTAACAAACTCACTGCTGCATAACTTTTATTATATATGAGATCTATACATCTAATCCCAAGAAGTGCACGCACAGGAAAGATCGAATATATATACATGCTTGCATGTAAGCATACACAGACACAGACATACATGCACACACAAACACACACACACACACACACACACACACACACACACACACACACACACATATATATATATATATATATATATATATATATATATATATATATATATATATATATATTTATATATGCAAATATATATACGTATGCAGACAAGCACATAGAAACATATACATACACACACCCACGTTCACACGCAATTTATAGGCAAGTGTGCGTGCGTATGCCAGTATAGATTCATAATATATGTGTATTTAGCTTCAGCGCAAGTCAATTATCTGTGAGTGTGGATATTCTCAACCAAGTTTTATGTTAATCGACAGGCAAAACGGTCGACGTGTCATCTCTGATCAACTATTTTACTTCATTTCGGTGCAATGCAGCTCACAAGAAGATATGAAGCAAGCAAAATATCTGCTGCATCACAAATTAAACACTAATGCCAGCGTTATTCTATAGAGATTCAATGGGGGTTTTCATTTATATCTGACAAAGGCATTTCAAATATCTTGAGATAATGTCAAGTGCTCAAGATATTTAAGTGTCTAGACCAAATGTAGGTACTTCGTTAGGAACAAAGATTTTCATTCCTTAATAAGGCTTTACTCACTCATTGAATATTTTTGTCACGTGAAATTGACAGCTGTATTGTATCTTGGATGTGTGTTGCGTAATGAAATATTCTTTTAATACAGGAACAACACAACAATTCTAACTAGATGAGGAATGAAACGATGTTTCTTTCATGAGCTTTAGAGGCTGCTGTAGGGTCATGTTGAAAAATACACCAGATATGCTTTGCATTTCGTTGTCGGTAGATTATAATGATTCAGCCAGCCACGGTTCTGACAGCTGTTATAATATGTACATCTAAATTAGATATAAGGTCTGACACTTCGGAAGAAGTGCTTTATGGGTAATATTAATCCCAGTATTTCACTAATATAATTTGATCAACCCATCAAGGATGAAAGGTAATGATCATCTAGTGGAGATTCAAGATCTGCATGCAAAAAAATATAATTTTATAACTAATGGTTATTTTGTTGGCCGCTTTTCCTATTCTGTCGTGAAAGAATGTTATTCATAGTTAACATAGCAAGAAAAACAAGGGAAATATTAAAGGCAAAATCGACCTTTGATATTTCCGTGTGAATCTCAGAAAGTAACTGACCTAACTAAATAGCGCAACGTTCTTGTCTGGCGATTTACTTATTCTACCACCTACTACTCTAAATGTTTGTAAAGGTTATCGGTTTTACAAAACAGTTTTGATTAGCAAAATCTCAGTACATGAGTGGAAAACAAATTTGATCCTGACGGATTTTAACTCGTATCTAACGAGACGAACTAAATATTGCAATCCATTTAGTCCGGCTATCTATTCATACTCATCGCTTATATTGATATAAATAGCTAACAGTAACGCGCTTGGCGGCGAGTTTATAGTGGTTTAAATCAACCCTAGTACTTTTTCCTATTTTATCAATTTTAAAAGTGCAGATATATGATATTACAAGGAGTGGAATTTCAACTCAAAATGAAAATGGCGTCAGCAAATTCTTTGCATTTCGTTCACCATTTTTTCCCTAACGCTATCACCTTCTGCATGAAATATACTAATGATTTCTGAAGTTGTCCCACGGTTTCAAATGCTGCATTGACCCAGTATTTATCTTTAATTCAACTCCTGAAGAGGAAAGAAACCCAAAGACGATTCCAGTAAGATATGAACTCAGCATGAAAATAAGCATTACCTGGTGAGTTCAATGTTTTACGTCTGCCTCTTTAGTAATAATACCACCCAACACACCATCCGCGTGAAATGTAATATTATTAACGACTGTAATATTATCGCTGTCCATAGTTATTGATAAATATCTGGTATTACATTATTGATTTTTTTTTCTTCCGTAGAATGCATAACATTTGCGATAACAATCAGACATATCGAAATAACCAGTGTAGGTCATCACACCGATTACGTTGAAATATTACACTTGAAGGCCATCAAATTGATTAGAAAGAAAAAAATAGAGGGTCGCGGTGAGTCAAGGACGAATATTCTAAATTATATCAGATCGGAGAAGATAGGGAAATATAATTTTCCCTACAGACATAATTTTTTCTAAATCATTTGACGCATAAAGAGAAAACATACAATTTTACAAACTACCAAGGAAGCCTCTAAGCGTTGGGTCGGTCTTCTAAAACAATACAAAAAACATGCATCAAATTATCACAACATCCATGCAATGGAGACAAACTTATCAATACAGCGCATCATATATTAAAAAAATGTCGGGGTGGTCACGGTGGAAATGCTTCCATATAGCTTCGGTACATTATTTACATCGTAAAATTTTCATTAGTTTATCCTCTAATTCACACATCTACTCTCCCTCTGATACATATGCAAAACGCTCTAGTCATCTCACTACTATATACTCCACTCACATTCTCTCTTCCTCATTTCTCTAAGAAAACTAATTATTTCGGTGCATTAACGACATTCACTCCCCACTCACACTCTCTTCTGTCAAACACTACACAGACGAAACTACTTTCGTTCCATTATTTAATACAATACTGGCTGGATGCGCTGCATATATATTTCTTTCTCCAACATTTATCGGTTTTTCTCTACTTATCTCTCCAAGCAAATGGAATGACGATAACTCTTGAAGCCACGCTATAATACGTTAACACTGTTAGAGTAATTATTATCATTATTATTATTATTATTATTATTATTATTATTATTATTATTATTATTATTATTATTGAGCGAGAGCAATGCATACTATCAAAGTGAAACTGGGGTAAAATATACGAAACCCAGTATATCCATCATGAGTACCTGTCTGATAAGGGTACACCAGGCACATGCAAAACAATCATAAGTGCGCGACATGGTGATCGCATATCAAGATAAACAGTACATGACGTTTCAGATGGGGCCGAGTTGGAATACTATTCAGGTTTAGTAGCTCGTCCCAGTCAAATGGTCCTGGAATAAGGGTCGTTTAAGGATGTTGAACGAAACATCCAGTTTCCAGAGGTGAATTTTCAAATTCCAAAGCATTTCTCTCAGCATATGGCTATGATGCAACCCAACTGTTTCTGCTTGTGATCAGAGATGCACATATCGTCAGCCACCAAGGGACATGCTCAACGGGTTAAGGTCAAGCAACTGAAAAGCAAATCTGTGGTATTGAACAGAATATTTGCTGTAGCCCATTTTTTTGTACCAAAACAAAATAATGTACATGATAACACTTCCAATCAGTTAAGATCAGAAGCCATGAGAACCACTGTCTGGTACAGCATCAGGTCATTTATTATTATTATTATTAGTAGTAGTAGTAGTAGTAGTAGTAGTAGTAATATCAATATTATCATTCTTATTATTGTTATTGTTGTTGTTTTTGTTGTTTTGGTTTTACTTTAATTTATACGAGTTGCACTCAAGTCTCCATGAGACACGTCAAGTGAGAACAAGATTTTGCATCTGATTCTAAGAAGAAAATTGCCATGCAATTGACAACACTGATGTATCTGGGAGAAAACCTACTGAGTAAATAAGGGCGCATGCGCATGCAGACGAATTTCCGTAGACTATGTGAAGTACACATGAGTATGATCTTGTGTAATTCCCTTATTTTGGGGCTGCTAGGGATTTGGTCTCCGTACTTGTTTGCTTCTCTTGACGTTATTCCAATTGCCCCATTAATAATAGATAATGATGTTAGGAGATGCCACATTCTTCTGATTTTAATCTCTAGTTCTTTTATATATATTTGCTCAGTTTTTAAAATATTTGCTCAGTTTTTAAAATATTGGCTCAGTATTTTCGTCGACTGAGGCTGCAACATGAATCAGAAGACCAGTCTTCACAATATGATTCTGCACAATGAAAATATTATTATTATTATTATTATCATTATTATTATATTCACATAAAAGTAACTCTGAACATAGATTTGTACAAACAGGAATAGCAGTGTGAGCTTCAGATATCATATTTTTATCCCTGTTCATATCTGAATAACATCTGTGACAAACAGCTTTGCAGACTAAATAGTACGTACTCGTTGGACCTGCTTGTACATTATGCACTATAGTCTAAAAATATGAATGAAAGACTAAGTCATCATGTACTTTTAGATATGTTATGTCTGATAGTAAAACAGGAAGGAACACTATTGATCATGAGACAACGTAATTAGGTTAGCTTCCGAAGTAAATAGCAACAACATCCAGTTTTAAGGGATATTGAGGATACAGCTATGTGATGGATGAGCTGACTAGTAATAACAATTAGATCTCCACAAAATCCAACCGATCCGTATTTGGAAAATGGATTCATTGGATAATGGTACCTGTAAATCTGGGAAAAAAACTCGTAATGATCACGGGTCGAACGTCCACGATTATGATTTAAAACAAAAACTACACTAACCGATGACAACAACAGCAGCAACAACAACAATAACAACAACATTAAAATCGGAATATAAGATACTAGTGATGGTTTGCGTGGTCAGTAGTTACTCCATATGATAGTCACTGCAAAAGTCTGATTGCTTTAAATATTGTGACGAAGGAAGACTTTTCGTTTCAGTGTCTAGTCTTTCGTCTGAAACTCAACAGAAAAAAAATTGCAATTAATTCTGTATCTTGCAAGGCAGTGTAGATAGAAATATTTAAATTGAAGATATGATTTGAGAGAAATGTGTGGTGGATGGTGACGAAGGTAGGCTGTCAGAGCAACAGAAGAGTAATGTACAAGATGGACCGACATAAGAAGAAGGAATCTTGAATTAAAGAGGAAATGTAAATGAAACCGAAATCCTCAGACCGAGAGGATTAGGTTGTTGTGTTCGAAATGTACTTGTACCTCTGTCGATCAAGGTAGACAATGCATCTACTCAAGTAGGCGTAGGCCCAGGTGAGATTTTTGAGGCAATCTAACATTGTTCATGCATGCAAATCACCACCTCTAAGCGATTTTATCCCAAGGACAAAAGCCAACGAGTTGAACTAAAACAGCTTCGCATTATTGTCGTGGCAACCGTCGCTCTCAGAAGCCAGATAACGGAAAGAAAACAGAAAAATATCTTCCTCGCCTCTCTAAAATTCACTTATCAATCCACTGTCCTGAATTGTACTTTTCTATCGACTTTAAAATTATAATAGTTAAAGCTAATCTCGGTGTGATATGAACCGAGCTCGCCGAGAGTTGAATGAAATGCCACGAAGTATTGTAATCAATGCTTAAATTATTTTGCCAATTCCCTAGATAATGTTCAGAATAATGTTTCAAATAGGGCGGGCAATATATCAATTCCACTGTGATTCTCTCCTCAGCTATTGTTTATATAAACTTTAGCTAATTCCAACACGCCGTAACCATTCACACTCTATATATAGTATACCTAATGAATTTTACATCATCTACATGAAAAGCTAATAGAACCGCATATAGCAATTCTGTTCCCCATTGATTTGCTGTAAATATTTGGTCATCATGATATCGAATATTTTATATTAATGACTTTGGAATGCGATAATGTCTCAGTTTCATGAGATATGCACACAAACACGCGTGCTCACACAAATACAGACTCACATAAAGGCACAGAAACAAACTGACGCTATGTAATGCCTTCTTTTCTCCTTGTACGTGTATATGCATGTGTATCTTTTCTCAAAGTCAGAATGCCCCCCCTACATTGAAAAGGAAATATGTATGAAAATGTATATATAACATTTAATATTATATTCCCTTCACATTACATATGATGACAAAGAGCTGTGAAAATGACTTGATATTTTGCATAATTTTAATTGTTGCATAGTCTTAACGTCAAATTTGCGTTTCAGTTCTCTCTAGAGAAATCCCTAATGTTGTAGTACGAAGTGTTACAACGAACTTTTACAACGTTATAGAGCTATCATTAAATACTTTACAATACCTGCATGAGCATCTAAATACTGAGTTTAGATTCATATTGAGGTAGAATTACATGGTTTTGAATAAGATTCCATTGGTGAATCATTATCGTATCATCTTATAGAAGAGTGAGGATGCAGGAATGGTATGATCATGTAATATTTGCCTTGTATTCATTTTGGTTCATCAGCTCATATCCATCATAGTCTCATATTACTGATAATAGGTTAGGTAAGGAAACGTACGAATATTTCAGATTCCTATTTTCAATTTTACTCTAGTTCCCCCTTCCCTACAAACTCCAAACTACGTATATAATCATAGCAATCATTATGTTATGTTACATTTTGGAACAAAAGAAATGATAGAATAGTAGACTAATGCTTTGCTTTATTTAATTAGCCCACTATGTTTCGAGTTCAATTCTCACCATCGAAATTACTTAAAGTATCCCTTTATGTTAGATAACAAGACTTGCAGTAATACACTGGGGTTAGTCCAGTATAATACGACACCCTCCTCTCCTAAGCTTTTTGTGGTATTTTATCAATGAATCAAATCAATATTTCCAATGCATGTTCTAGCAATTAAACTCTGATATTGTGAAGGAATGAACGCATAATACATTGAGTCAACATTGGCTTGTAGAGAGCAGCTATCACATCAACGTAAGACAATCTGAACTAATATTTACTCAACTATGGACAGGATTATCGACAACATTATTTTAAATGTTCATTGTCCTTGATGCAAGAATAAATATCCTCGTGTGGGATATATCAACTGGGACCTCCCACTGGGGGTTAGGGCCTATGATTCTGCTAGCAGGTTAGCAAGTGCAGAGTATATTGATATAACGGGTGTTTACAATGTAGACACGTCGATATGACTTCCCTTGGTAACACAGTCTTGACAATAACCCTGACTAGCAGGATCAATGTAATTTTCAATAAATATCTATTCATGGTAGTTTAGTGGAAACAATGATAAAACATGATGTGGACTGATGAGAGAAAGGGAACAAGAGAGAATGCGCATGTATAGATATGCACGGGAATAACTGAATGTGTGTGCGTGTCTGTTTGTGTGTGTATGCATGTCTCTGTGCGTGTATGTTTGCATTTATGTGTTTACAGGTGTGTGAGCCTGAATTAGTCGGGTAGAGAGCAAATGAATGGTTAAATCAAGCAACTGACCGATTAAATGTATGTGTTTAAATGTGAATGGAAACGGAAACAGCGATAGCAAAACTGAATTAAAATGAAGCAGGTAAGGGAATTACATATTCATTTTCCAACCTGGAATCTACCTGAGATTTTATGCTCCCGACTGGGCTCTCACTCACGAGTAATTTTGTTTTGTGAAAGCAGTTTTCTCGCTCTGCATCTTAGTATACCATTGAATCATGTCATGCAAGCAGATCCCACGGTTTAATCTGTCGATCTTTCGTTGCTGCTATCATTGAGTTCCAATAAGATGTGAGCTGGAGACAATCTCTCAGACCAGTGAGTTTCGTGTCACTGACGTTCCTCCTGAATCGTTTGCCAGGCGGTCGCTACAGAAAAAGAACATGTACAGGATTTTCTGTAATGAGTAGAGACGACAATATTTGTAAGAAGAGGAGTAGTCACGAGTACTTCAAGAATCCGTAAGTGGAAATCCCACAGGACCACATATGTCCGATAGGAGGTGTAATGGAGACTATGGCAAGTAGGTATTAGGAAGTGTATGGAGAAGACAGAAAGGGACAAGCACTAAATTTACGGTATACTTGTGGTGATAGAATGTGGGTCACCCACACCCCGCTTATGAAATTTGATATGAAGTCACTGGTCCTAGAAACAAAAGACGGAGAGCTTTATCAAGAGATTTACATGCAAGGTATAGCTTAAATTTTACTGATGTTCGTAGCAAAAGAACGGCTTTCACAAAATATCACGGAAGTGAGATCCCAGTGATCCGTTTCATGGGAGAGTAGGTCTCCAGCAGAACTGTCCTTTCGAAAGCTATAGTAAAGACATTCAAGAAGGAAACAAAAGTAAACATTTTGGAGGTGGTTGTTGTAAATGTCACCCTCAGTTTATGATGTTAGAAATGAGTAACATAGAATGGCCGAGGGCAGAAATTGTATTTCTTTGGTGTGAGATAGAATGGCTGAGAGAGAGAGAGAGAAAAAGAGAGAGAGAGATTCCAGTATTTAGGAACAAAAACAGGGAAGAGGCAAAAGGGTGAAAGTATATTAATCATATCCGAAGAAAATAGACGGAAGAGAATTAATTAATTAATTAATAAGATAGACATGCACAGACAAATATGCACACACACACACACACACACATATATATATATATATATATATATATATATATATATATAGAGAGAGAGAGAGAGAGAGAGAGAGAGAGAGAGATACAAACATACATACATACATACATACATAGACAGACAGACAGAAACACAAACACACAGGCAGATAGACGGACAGACGGACATATAGACAGACAGATAGACGGACGGGCAGACGGACGGACAGACAGAAACACAGACAGACAGATAGACAGACAAACAGATAGATAGATAGATAGATAGATAGATAGATAGATAGATAGATAGATAGATAGATAGATAGATAGATAGATAAACAGAGAGATAGGTAGACTGGTGGAAGGAAGTAGAATAGTAGGTAGCAGAAAGAAATATTGGGTGGAAATACATGCATAAATACACAAATTGAATGTGATAAACCTGAAAGAAATTAATTGAATCATCTACAATGATCTTACATTGGCCTGCTGTTCAATATATTTTGCCAATACGAATGTCCACAACTCAGAGGAACTACACGATCTGACACAGCTTTACATAACTTGAACAGGCTTTAACCGTTTACAGAGTGAGCTTTACGACACATGCCTGTTAGACAAAACTAATCAATAATCCGAGCAATATTACAAATGTTCTGCTTCACTAACAACACCTAATCCTGCTTCATTAGGGCGCAAACATATATAAATATATCGGAAGCAATACAGTAATAGTGTGCAACATGCAATCTCCGATTGAGTGAACTATCTTAATACATAATTATATTGGAGTGGGTTGCTGTGTGGAGTAGATGAGTACGTGTGTGTGTGTGTGTATGTGCATGTGTGTGTGAGTCTCTGTGTGTGTGAGTGTGTGTATTTGAGCGAGTATGAGCGTGCGTTTGTATAAGAGGGAAGGAGTGTACATATATATATAAACACATACGTATGTACATGTGTGCAGACAGGCACACACACACATATATATAAGTGTGTGTGTATGTATATATATATATATATATATATATATATAGTTCAATTTTTATAGTTCAATTTTATAGAAAAACAAAGACGTAGACAGGTGTAGGAACAGCAAGGATGTGTACAATTTTCACGCTCGGGAAAAATGGAAAAGTATTTTACGATTCGAGCCAACGCTCTTCGTCAGAAAAGAATAAAAGGAAATAAATAGAGAGAGAATGAAATAGAACATGTTGAATTCAGTGGTCCAATATGGCGAATGAATGGATAAAAAGAGGTTGAATGAAAGGGAGATAATAAAAAAGAGAGGCTGAATGAAGGAGAGATAATTCATAGTGGTCTTAACAAGAGGTGTGCAGGCATGTGTGTGTATATGTCAGAATGATGTGTGTGAGTGTGTAACTATGTATGTGTGAATGGGGTTGATGTAAGTTTAACATGTGTGTGTGTGCGTGGGTAACGTGTGTGTGTTGTGTGTAGCAGATAACATGTGCATTCTCACGTGGTGTGTGCGCATGTGTGTGCGTATCACTGTGACCAAATAGTGTGCTTGAAGGTGAAAGTTATCTTTCTCTATGTATGTTGCATGTGTTTATGCGAGTTGTGTGTGTGTATGTGTGTATGTGTGTATGTGTATACACTGTGTTCAGGTATTATGGGCTTGAGTGGGTGTTCGAGTGTGCATGACGGTGTGTGGTGTGTGTACTGAGTTAAACAGTGTGTGTGGCTGTTCATGTACTGGTAAGTGTGGTGACGCTACTGAAGAATGTGTGCGTGTGTGTGTGTGTGTGGATGACGGCGTGTTGTGAGGGTGCTGAGAAGTGTCGTAAGTTAAAACTGTCACGGTTGAGTGAACATATCTACTGATAATCCATAACAATCAAGGCTGTCTGAATTTTTTTCTGTCAAATGTAATAGACGAACATTAGTAATAAACTTAGTGATCAGGAATAAACTTAGACATTTTTTTAGGTTCCCCGCTACGTCCAATCGTTAATATGTGACTATATTTTCGCACCGAAAATCAAGGCCCGCACGGTTAAATGAACATGTTTAAAGGTAGTCTAGATTAAAATTCCCTAAATTTGACCTGTCGAATGGTAGAGTGAACAGGAGTTGTTTCTATGTAACCTAATAGTTGAATAGAGTGTGGGGCAAAGAAGACCGATGTTTTCGAAAATTCCCCAGCATCATTAATTTTAGCTGCAAACACCTTTTATTGACATCAATGTGTTTGTATTGAATTAGCATTTGTCAAATCCAAGTGTGGAAAACAACATCCATCATGTGGTGTCCGTTTTCACTGAGGCATTTCTGAAGGCGTTCTTGGAAGCTGGCCTCCACTCTCTCCAGTATTGCTCTCTGCATAGTCCTATGGTTTTAACTGTTGTCTAGTGACCAATGTGTACGGGTGGGAATGCAGGTCTTCATACAAAATAAGCCTTACCGATCGATTACCGACGTCAAGTTTAGTGGAATCCCTCCAGGCACAGCGATTGGGACTCCGTATGAAAGCCTGTCTGACGCGTCACTGTCGTAGGCAAACTCGAGATGCTCTATCGTCCACAGTGCCACGGCTTCACCTGAAAATGAAAAAAAAAAGTCTGTGGCTATGTATGCAGGCATAAAATTTCGATATTAAATGTCTATTTTGCTAACCATTCAACACATATGTACATGTATAATCTGCCAATTAGCAGTCATGATCGTGGCTAAAAGTTTAGATTGTCAGCTGTATAAATTCAACATGTCAAACTGTAGAATGTGTGTGAACAGTTGTTCGTGAATATAGTTTATTGAAGTTTATTGTCTTGGTTTGTATTTTCCTATGAATATACAGTCTATGTCTATCAGTGCTTGGTTTGTGGTATTGACTGAACAAAGGTAAATTGGAAAGACTTGGAACTTTAGAGTCATATTTTTTGTACATATGTCTATGCGTTTACTAAACGGTATTCGTCTCATACTGATATTTCATGTTTGTTATCTACGAATGGTAACTCTATTTCCAAGTGTGCGGCTCGTTACATCCTTTACATTCAATAGTAGCATGTACTAAATTTTTTGACGAAGAGGTAAAATAATTTATATGATTATAATCTGTCTGTCTTGACTTAATATATATTCATTGTCGACAATAAATATAAATTATATATAATATACTCTTCCTTGTAGTAAGATCAACATATCGAATGTTCTCCATACCTGCATTCATTGTACACATACATACATGCATACACACGTGTGTGTGCGTATATATAAATATTATGTATGTATGTATGTATGTACGTATGTATTTATGTGTGTAGACATGGGCACAGGTATAGAACGCACTGAATATGTTGATCTTAATACAAGTTGGGCTTCATGAATGTTTTGCATATTTTCACTGTTCCTCTCGCAGCTTGTAGCTGTAATCTTCTGATTATGTTTGTTCTTCCCGGTTTTGTGAACCCCATCCGTTCTTGATCTGTACTGATCTTGTATATTAACCGTATTAATAATTTTAAGCTCCCACAATTATTAACATCTTTGGTCTACTTCTAAACAATATCCCTCTCTCTTTCTCTTGGTCTCTCTTTTCTCTCCCTTTCCTCTCTCTCTCTCTCTCTCTCTCTCTCTCTCTCTCTCTCTCTCTCTCTCTCTCTCATTCGACTACAGTGCCATACTTGCACACCTCTAGACATATGGACCCACATACGAAAAACTGCATACACACCTTCCCCATTCATAAACGGATAAAAACAACCAAACTTGAACTGAACAATCATAGAGTACATAACCGTAATAAATCATATTTAGTTTTACAGAGAAAATTGACGTCTGCGACTTCGAAGTAACGCCGGGTGTTGCCCTTGTCGGAGGGAAAACTATCGAGCTGGATATATCGTTTATATGCATGGGTCCTTCTTAAGGATGGTTGTCCTATGTATAATGTGGGAGGAGTTATTTGTTGTTGTGGAAATATAACAATAGATTTGATTACATTTAGTTACATGGGTGACTGACGAAAGAACGATTGGAAGGAGAAGAAAAAGATATAGGAGGCGGGAGAAAGTAGAACTAGTATGAGATTAGATTTAAATTATAGGAGCAGCAGTAGATGGGGAAAAGAATGAAAAGGTGAAAGCGAGGAGAGAACGGGAGGAACTGATGTAGAAGAAGAAGAAGAAGAAGAAGAAGAAGAAGAAGAAGAAGAAGAAGAAGAAGAAGAAGAAGAAGAAGAAGGAGGAGGAGGAGGAGGGGAGGAGGAGGAGGAGGAGGAGGAGAAGATAAAGAAGAAGAAGAAGAAGAAGAAGAAGAAGAAGAAGAAGAAGAAGGAGAAGAAGAAGAAGAAGAAGAAGAAGAAGAAGAAGAAGAAGAAGAGGAAGAAGAAGAAAAAGAAGAATTAGAAGACGAAGAAGAAGGAGGAGGAGAAGAAGAAGAAGAAGAAGAAGAAGAAGAAGAAGGAGAAGGAGAAGGAGAAAAAGAAGAAGAAGGAGGAGGAGGAGGAGGAGGAGGAGGAGGAGGAGAAAAAGAAGAAGAAGGAGGAGGAGAAGAAGAAGAAGAAGAAGAAGAAGAAGAAGAAATTTGGAAGATTTTGGAGAAATAAAAACAAAATCGAGATGAAATATACTCATACGCGCGCGCACACAGACACACGGACATACACCGTATGTACCAATTCTTATATATGTTTACATATATTAGTATGTGTATATGTATATATGTATTGGTGTGTATGTTTATGTGTACTTACTTGTATATGTATGTGTATGTGTTTGTGTCTGTATGTATGAACGTATGTGTGTATCATGGTATTGGTATATGTCGCTTGAACACAAAAAAAGTATTCCAAAATAAGAAAAAACACGAAAAACACATACGGTCTAGATAAGCTGTTCAAGGCAGATCACAGTAAATTAAAGTTAAATCAGGCTTTATGCTTACTTCGTTCAGCTCTGGTTCATGTAATTACATGAAATAAAATAAGAGAAAAACAATATTTTTTTACTCAAGTAATCCTGATGTCACACTAAAGCCAAATACTATCGATCTTTTATCCAGGCAAAATCGATAAATTAGCTACTACTTTAAAATGGAACGTAGGCAAAATAAAAAAAAAATGTTCTTTTCAATCGGGACTAAAGTTTCTTACTCTTTTATTTTCTATGCTGTTTTTATTTCCTTGTTATTTCTCTAGTATTATTTTCTAACATATACCCTTATTTTCATGTAAAAAGAATTTCAAATGCTTTCTCGAATTTGACAGTTTTAGAAGTTTAAGAATGATTCCGTTGAAATGTGGCCGATATTTCCTTTTGTGAAGCTTTCTTTTTGACTGGCCTTGCATCGTTATCTTTCTATCGGAATATAAAACAAGAGTTATTAAAAAATAAACGTCAAACAATATACAACTGAAATTGCTTACAAAATTTCACGAAAATGTAAAATGAAGTTGTAAAACTTGCGTAATTATTTTTATGCAAAACTTTCGAAACACTTCTAGAAACAATAGAATTAAGTTTCTGAACATGCAAGAAAAAGATTATCAGTTGCAAAAAAAAAAAAATCGTTGCTTTATATGTAATTGTAATTCGTTTTCTTGTTTTGTTTTTTCTGGTGTTTGTGTTGCTGGCAATCGTTCTGTAATAGTATTTTTTACTATTATTGTACGTTTTATTGTGGCAATCTTTCTCACAACTTCCAAACAACTGTTTCCCTCTTTGTAGATCTTATGAAGAATTTTTCTTTCTTTTTTGCTCTCATATACAACCTTCGTGAAAACTACAAATATTTTCTTTTCAAACTTAAAAGCCGAAAGTGTACGACTAAGAGCACTCTTCCTCTCTCAACCACTCATCTCTCTCTCTCTCTCTCTCTCTCTCACACACACACACACACACACACACTCTCTCTCTCTCTCTCTCTCTCTCTCTCACACACACACACACACACACACACTCTCTCTCTCTCTCTCTCTCTCTCACACACACACACACACACACACTCTCTCTCTCTCTCTCTCTCTCTCTCTCTCTCTGTACTTCAGGCATTGTTAGTTTGAAAATTTCTTCTGAATACGGAATGTATTATTTCACTCTAAAATATTGATTATTTTTTCATCTGTTATGGAACAGAAACCACGAACACAGGAAATAAATAGGAAATAAAGAGTGAAAAAAAAAGAACAAATATTTTCCCTCGAAAAATCTAGATTATGTAAATGGTTTTATATCTCATAAATGTTGCCCCAAAATAAATAATCCATTCTAGACTTGAAATACGTAAAGTCAAATTCTATAAAGATACCTTTTTTTACGATTATGGGTTACCTCTACTCTTTGTTCAGATAATCCATTGAACCTTCGAAATTTTAATTAAATATTACAGCTTCAATGTGCAATATATGAATGCATTAGTGTGTCTCTGTCTATATATGTAGAAGATATGTGTATATGTGTGCACGAATGTGTATAGAAGTATCCTTTTCGGTTTTTATATATGTACTTAGGAGTGATAAATTTTGTAATGTCGTTTCCATCATGCCCAAGTATATAATAATAAGGTGAATTTTTTTTTTTTTTGATAACAGAAAACATGTAAGTTGATGAAGATGTACAAGTCCCTACAGTTACCTCACGTTAGTATGTCAGGCTCGTGTTAACAGGTCAGTCTACGTTTAAACTATGAATGCCAAATCCTCGTAGCTAAAGTGACAGTATGACATATAGTTCCAGTTGTATCAAAAAAAAAAAGGCAGAATCAAAGCACCTCATCTTGCGAACATATGTGACGTTCTTATTCAAGGCTACATTTTCGGCTTTCAAATATAAATTCATGATTGTCTCGATTCTGAAGTCAGTTTTAATATATTATGGTTGTTTGAACAACTTGGGTTGTCTACGTTTGTTATAATTTATCAACACAGGCGCAAGCGTGGCTGCGTGGTAAGAAGCTTGCTTCCGAATTACATAGTTCCGGGTTCAGTCCCACTGCGTGACACCTTGGACAAATGTCTTCTATTATAGCCTCGGGCTGATCAAAGCTTTGTGAGTGAATTTGAAGATGGAAACTGAAAGACGCCCGTCGTATATATAGATGTGAGTGCGTGTGTGTGTGTGTGTGTGTGTGAGTGTGTGTGTGTGCGTGTGAGTGTGTGTGTGCGTGTGAGTGTGTGTGTGCGTGTGAATGTGTGTGTGCGTGTATTTGTGTTTTAGCCACACTCGTTGCAACACACAGATTTAACATCATAAGATGTTCTATATAGCCGCTTGGAAACAAGCCATTAAAACAAATCTGACAAAATTCAGTGAGACAACAAGCGCAGAACCTGTAGAAAAGGACACAAACGTATTAATCATCTCTTAAGTGAAAGCAAACGAGAATAAGTGCAGGCATGACTGTAAGAAAAAGAGTGCATTTGTTAGCCAAATTTGTGATTAGGAAATAACACAAACATGGTATAAACACGGTCCAGATGCGATTAAGGGAAATAAGTATTGCAGAATCTTATGGGATGTCCACAGAAGGGCTGCCCACACTACTGAAACAACGTGGTGATAAATGATTATAGAGAAATAAATGAAATGGTATAGGAATCATAGACTTCGCAATACAATATAACAGGGTCGACAGAAAAGAAATTGAAAAAACATTGAGTATTATCAGGACTTAGCCACAAAGATCGTGCGACTGAGGAAGATTAAGACGACACCTATTCCTGTGGTAATTGTACACTTCCCATAATACTCAAACTGCTTTTCCCTCTCCACTTCTTTTTCCTTAATTTTTCCTGCATCCTTTTCTACTCCTATCATTTCTTCAGCTATTCTTTATCATAGACCATAAATACAATATAACTATTCTCCCTTCTTCACTTTCTTTTTTTTCAGTGACGCATACACACATGCATGCGTAAATACATACACTGACACACACACGCATACGAACACCAACAGGGAGACTTACACCAACACATACATATTCCGGTGCGTTAATGTAGACTTCTTTACATATGGGCTTGAGCATGTGGTTGCGAGCTTGTGTAAAGTATGTGTGCCTAGATGGCCGTATTTTTCTTTAAGTATATATGTCCATAAATGTGCGTATGCATGTATTTGTGTATTCTTGTTTGAACAAGTTCTTATGTAAGTGTATATATGTATGAGTGTGCGAGTGTGTGTGTATGAGAGGGAGAGAGAGAGAGAGTGTGTGTGTGTGTGTGTGTACTGGTATGCATTTAGGGAGAGTATGAATGCCTCATATAATTTGCTCAACATATGCTTTGACTAAAAAGAAAGAAATCGATCGTCTCTGCAGATGTCAGATGCCAAACAGTCAACGACCCTAATTCAAATAGAACTCTTTTGTTAAGGAGATAATCCATAAGCTTCTAATAGTGAACTTCCTGAAATATCTTATTCCCTTAGGATTAAGGGACCAGAAGAGACTATTTGAAGTCATTAACGTTGTTGCTGTAGTTTTTTTTTAGTCTTCCTCTTCTTGTTGTTCTTCTTTTTCTTGTTCTTGCTCTTTTTCTTGTTCTTGCTCTTTTTCTTGTTCTTGCTCTTTTTCTTCCTCTTCTTCTTCTTTTTCTTCTTCTTCTTGATGATGTTGATGATGATGATGATATCTCGTTCATCCTGTTCCAGCAGGATTCTGATCAAGGGAAATTCCAATTACTACCACTCTTCTTTTTTATGAGCAATTGCGACTACATTGTTCGATTGTGGCTTTACTTGGCTTAAGATAGTACAGTGTAATTTAAGGTTTCGTTGATATTTCAGCAGATAATTTAGAGAGTGGATTGCTATTTTTATTTTATTAACTGCGACTGCGCCATTACTTGACATTTGGAGATGATTTTTGCTGTTGATAGTTTTAGTCTAGGATTAGCTTTATTGAACAGAATTATGAGGAAAGACAACCCAGATGTGTCTATCACTTCCGTTGTTCTGTCTGCAGGAACTTAGGACCACAATATCAGTGAATCATTTTCAATATAATTGAATGTAATTTGAGGCAGATTCGTTCGCTTTTTCTAGCAGATCAATCGATCTTGTAATGTCTCCTCTGTTCGTTCGCTTCGTAGAAGTAGTCAATATTGTCACTGATTAGAGAACGTCTGACCGTATGTGGAAATCCGCTCGGTTTATACGCACTTAAAAGGAGCAACACCAAGCATGACATAGGAGGATGGAGTAGATGATTTGTGCCAGAAATCGTCACATAGGCTCTGTGGGTAATATATATCATCAAAGTTAGTCAGATTCGTAAAAGCATGACACAGCGATTTGAATTATGACATGGTCTTGAAAAGTCTTCTTGTCTTGTATTTCTTTTGTTTTAACACATTGACACTCATTATCTATTGCTTCTTAAGGGTCATCTTCTGTTTTATTTTATTTTAATTTTCGTTTTGCTATTTGACTACTACGATGACCCAAATAATGTTATTTTTGCTATTCTTTATCTTTCTTATTTTCGTTTTACTTTGACTGCCATGAAGATTACCTTTACTCTATTGATATTGTTTATGCTGCTATTTTTTTCTGAATATTATTTAGTGGCAAATATTTGAAAGGTTATCGGGGAAAAAAAACAAATCATTGATAGTTTCGAACAAAACCATATTCTAATAGTTACTCTTTTGTTACACTTGCCTGCGTAAATGCAGCGAACCAATGATTGACCACATATTGCTAAAAATGTGGCAGAAATTACAGAAAACATCGAGCTTCATAATTTTTGACAAAGAGACGAACCTCATACATCAATATTATTTTCTGCTCTATGAACAAGGCCCGATGTTTTGGGGGAGGGAGACAGTCGATTAGATCGACCGCAGTACGCAACTGGTACTTAGTTTATCGACTCCGAAATGATGACAAACAATGTCGACCTTGGCGGAATTTGGACTGAGAAGATAAAGACAGACGAAAAACCGCCAAGCGTTTCGCCTGGCGTGGTAACGTTTCTTCTAGCTTGCCGCTTTCTGATACGTCATCACTATTGCAGTAATGACGTCTACTATGCAGACTATCATTATTGTAACGACGTCATTTATCATACATTTATCATACAAATGGCGTCTATTAACAGCAGCTTATTAAACGAATATGAGAGCGGAAATATCAGCAACGATAGGCAAACAGTGGAAAATAGCCAAAGATATTTAGCTATATTCTTTTACGCTTTGAAGTAAAGTCATGTCATAGACGGGTTGGTTTTCGTCGTTCTGGATTCAACACTAGAATTTAATAATCATATAGAAGCATACATTAATTTTTGTTTCTTCAATATGGAGTAGAACAAGTCCATATTTAAATATAAATTATCAGCTACCATGTGACCGAAGTATCCAATTAGAAGTGTTGAAATTTATGTTCTTCTCCACAGCTGATATCTCAAAGAAAAACACGAATCCATCTGTGTTAGTCAGTGCATGCATCAGGCAAACATTCAGACCATGACAAAAGAATTATCAATTTTCACTTAGTTAAAATAATAACAATAGTTTTGCTCACATTGTCATTTTCCTTATTGATCAGAGATAGCATGAACAGCAGCAGCAGCAGGAACAGCAGCAGCAACGGCAGTGGCAGCAGCAGCAGCAGCAGCAGCAGTAGTAGTAGTAGTAGTAGTAGTAGTCGCCGTCGTCGTCGTCGTCGTCGTCGTCGTCGTCGTCGTCGTAGTAGTAGTAGTAGTAGTAGTAGTAGTAGTAAGAACAGCCACTCGTTATAACGTTTCATGACGCTTATTTAGGAAATCGTTAACTAAATTTGATTATACGCTGTTTACATTCAAACTGTGTAATCCTAGTAATAGTATTTCTGATTCAAATTCTCTTAATAGTGTTAACAATAGGTGATATGATGTTGAAATTATTGCGTTAATCTCCTCAACTTCGCGATAATAAAAACTATTATATGTGTATATCTTGCTGCAGCTGCTGCACCCACATCAGAGTTTGTCCATTCAGTTTACTATTCATATGAAACATGTCAGTAGGAAACTTCAATAGGCACCAAAGCCTCGACAGATATGAAGAAAATAGATTATCTATTTAGAAATCTATGCAATGACCACAATTACATCCATGAGAGAGAAGGGAAGGCCGATGGATGGAGAGAGAGACAGTGTAAAGGAGAAAGGGAGAGAGAGATGTTATTGTTCTTAAAGCGTTCAATGGGAAAAACTGCTAGAGTTGTGTATAAAGAAGCCCTCTCCACAATTAAGTTATTTCGAGTGCAAGGCACTACAATGAATGCTGTGCAAGTGTATTGTACCAACTCCTAACTTGGCCAAGGTGTTGTAATTGACGTTTGTAAACAAATTATTCAGAGATCGTTTCTCTGCTGCGTAGAGGACGAAATACGTCATCATGTTTAATACCAAGTTTGTTTCTGCAGCGAACAGTCAGAACAGGTCTCTGTAGAATGTCATGAACAATTCCCATTGAGAAATATCTACCTTACTGTATTCTTTTCTGATTTATTTATTTCATGTATGAGATTAAAATCACTCGGGTCAGACATTTTTTTCGACTCTCTTACATTTTTAAAATAATTCTAGCAATATATTTAAGACTATCAAGAATAACGACTTGACAACATCGGTTGTGATTTGAGCAAAAAATACCAAATCGTATTTAGTTATATATCTTTCAACTCCGAATTCAAATTCTGTTCACGCTTATGTAGCTTAGCATCCTTCTCTGTTCGGTAAAATAAATATCAGTCAAACCTAAGTGTTAAATCGGGTTTTAAACAACTATATATGTCAATTGTATTCTAAAATCAATGTGACGAAATTAAGCGTACAGAAATATGTACTTGCTTTGAGAGAATGCTTTCTAAAAGTACTTATTTTTAAGGTATGTTACGTATGTATAGTGCATGGTTCTGTAATTTCATTGTCTAGTTACCTTCACAATTCCGACGACTCTGTACTTTCATTAATATTCATTTTTTGTTGATTAAGAAACACAAATTTATAATTTTCTACTGTACGAAACAATTATTTAATCTGGTTCTGCATATTAAGCTATGATTTGATTTTCAAGTAGTTCAAAATTCAATATGCTTTGCTGACTACGGATAACAAAATTATGTTTCTGTCAGTATAATTGAAATTTTTGAGAATAATCTGGAATAATAGCAACAAAATTAATACAAAACTTAGTGTCGACACTAACAAATAAAAAAGAGTATTCTGGTAAATTTTATATTTAAAAACAATAATCAAAATATAATGCAACCGACCTATTTGGTATAACAAATACAAAATACTATATTCTTTTATAAAAAAAACATTAATGACCATTGGAGGAAATATCTCAGTGTAAACAAGGTAGCCATGCATCTCTAGAGAAGCAGCTTAAAAACGCATCACGTGAAAATATACTATCGGCTTTTACATTAGTATTCGTTGAAGCAGTAACATTTGTACCAACATACCTAGATCAAAGCATGCCTGTATTTGTATTCTGAATTAGGAAACAGAAAAATAACTGTTACATGAAAGCAAATTCACAAATACAAGACCATTGAAAGGTCTAGAAACCTTTTGTAGGCCTGCTAACCTTATTGTTCGAAACGATACATAACGTAGTGATAGAGAAATAGGAATATTCCTGTGTAAAATGTTAAAAACCTGAGCACCGTCCTATCCACTAATAAAGACGCATAAACACAAACATATACGTGCATATTTGTGTGTATTGTATATATACATACCTCTCTACCTCTCCCCTCCATCACCCTTCTCCCTCTCTCCCTCTCAGTCTCTCTCAGTCTCTCTCTCTCTGTCTCTCTTTCTCTCACTCTCTCTTTAAGTATTTTTGCCAGCTGGCTAAGATTTATTCTATTTCCGAGTGTAAAATGGGACGGCAGCAGACAGCCAAAAGCTTTGTCACGTTATTTTCGTTAACTATTTGGCTACGACCTGCGCACGCAACAGACTGTCTCGTCCGTGAAACGTTCAATTAGTCTTCACTAGCATCTTCATTTTCACTTGGCTATTAACAACGTATCTTCGAAGATTTAAAGGAATGTCAGTCTTGTAATATCAAGTATTTAGCATCAATAATGAAATGTTAAATGTGATAAAGTATTCGTTGATACATAATTTCTCTTGAGAAATTTGCAGAAATTGAACTTGCTGTGAATACGGTGTCTGCTTCTGAAATTCTAATGTCTATTTACCTATGAATATTTATCGACTTAGTCTCATTGATAGCCGTCATCTTTAGTGATTAAAGAAAACAAATTTATAAATTTTCACCGAACGATAGAATTATTATATCAATTGATTTGATTTTGAAATACTTCAGAATCGAATGTGTTTTGCTGACTAGTGATAACAGAGTTATGTTTCTTTTGTAATAATTGAAGTTATAGAGTCAACTGACGCATAGAGAATAGAAGCGTCTACTGGTTCATAGAAGGATCTTTAACAAGCGAGTCTTTATATTACATGTGAAACCAAATAAATTGTGGGCTGGCGATTGAGTGCAATAATATCGTCGAAATTTTCCCGTAGAAATAGCAGCCTGTTGTTCTGTTGTCTTCTTACGATAAGGTATTAACTGCGTTGGAGGTTCAACAAGACATAATTCCTTTCAGTTTAAGAGTTTTTATTTAAGCCTTGAAAAAGAGCGGCATGTTTAAAAAGATTATACACATTTTTATTCATGAAAACAAATTGAAAGGTGCGTGTACTTGTGGACAGAATGTTAATAAAAGTGGTCAATGGAAGAGCAATATTACAAAAAAATACGCAAATTCTCAAAATTTGCTCAATAATTATAATATAGCACTGGATAACAGTGCAAATTTGCGACTGCATTGATATGCATTCTACGAAATAGAGTCAGGATTATACTTTGCAGCTGAAACATTTTAAAATTAAAAAAAGCCCTTAAATTATCATGCTGAATAGCAAACAGCCCTTAACTCGTGCAATTGGTCTGTTCATTTATTGATCATAATAATAGTTCATCAGTTCTCTACAAAACTAGAGACTGACATATTCATGACATGTTTTAATTAAATAATGTTTACGTGTTTCTGTGTATATATTCGTATGTGTGTGTGTGTGTGTGTGTGTGTGTGTGTGTGTGTGTGTGTGTGTGTGTGTGTGTGTGTTAACGTGTGTCAATGTTGATGAAACAATATTCTGAGATCAAAATTGATGGGAAGGGATGCTAGAA
>NC_142937.1:81520272-81555272 GCF_046866305.1 Octopus bimaculoides | reverse complement strand
TGTGCATAAACATATCTGTATATATTTGTACATAATCGCTTGTATGTGTATGTATACAAATATATATCTCCATACACATGATATATATATATATATATATATATGTATATATATATATATATATATATATATATATATATATATATATATATATATATATATATATATATATATATATATATATATATATATATATATAATACATACACACACACATACAAAAACATATATATATATATGTATAGGAAGAGATAGATAGGTAGATACAGACGCACATAGATATATGTATATATATATATATATATATATATATATATATATATATATATATATATATATATATATATATATATATACGAATAAGCACATAAACATAAAACAAGTTGGAAACAACAGAACTCGAATACCGAAGGTAGAGTATGCTTTTTATATTATAGCTGCAAAACATCACAAAAGCTGTTACTCAGTATTTTACATTCCAGTTCATCGGATAGTCACAATCATGCGTCGAACCAGCTGTTCTCTTTCGCATTATTATTATTATTATTATTATTATTATTATTATTATTATTATTATTATTATTATTATTATTATTATTATTATTATTATTGTTGTTATTATTGCCTTTGCACAGCTTCTAATGCTGGAGATGTACTATGGTGTCAGCTGTTCACTACCAGTGAACTAATGTAGCACCTCTTATTTTTCGAGCACTTTCCGGAGTATTCGAGCGATTCTAAGCAGTGCTGTATTCTGCAAGTGCTCCACTCTTATTGCAGCCCCTATTTATTCCATGTACCTCCTAAGATTTTTACTCACTGTTCCTAGGGCTCCAATAATTGCTGGTACTACTACCACCTGTTTCATCGACCACAACTGCAAAGGTCGTTTATATATAACGGGATAAGGAATTTATTCTTAGAAAGAAACGACATGTGTGGTTTGGATATTAGTAAAAATGTATGGAATGTTCAGGTTGGCACAAGTTAATTGAATTATGTTTTATCGTTACTGTATATCGTAGGCAGTTTCATAATGAGTTTGGTTTTGGTTTAGTTTGGTTTCGATTCGTCTCGTCTGGTTTACTCCGGTCTGATTTGGTTTCACGTTTTTGTGGCTAGAAGAGGGTGTGGCTACGATTATAAGTTGACAATAGCTTTATTTCCATCTCTATCAATAGCTCAACATTATATCATATTAGCGATTCTCGATATCCTGTATTCTCTGAAGAGATAGTCACGAGTTCAATTGATTAGAGGATACGAATTATACGGCATATAATAAGCAGTCTCCCAAGGTGCTGCCCAGAAGGACATCCATCTAAAATATCGTTCAACGGAAAGCTGATGCGTAAAGTACACAACATGTGTAAGAAGCTATGTAAAGAGATATAAAGATGTTTACCTTCCGGAAAACTGCAGGACGTCAAACAGAGGGACTTCCGCTAAAGTCCCCAGTTAGCTAGGAGATGGTATTACTCATTTTATAGACTTTGCGTTTTCACTTTATTAGATTACCTCATAAACATTGCTAATTTCTTTCATTTCGTTTACTCAATGTACCTAACCATACGGAACCCCATAGCTTACCGGCATTTCCTAAAGCACTAATTACAACTATCTAAGCCACGTAAAATTATATACTAGCAGAGAGATCTGACAAACAAGGAGACATTACATTTCACATATTTGAAGTTCTACATCTTTTTATCAAAACTTGCTATCATGAAAAATGTAACTGTAAATCATGTAAAAGGAGATCATGTGGCCACTGATGTTCATGCAATAGGATGTCCCATTTGAGTGTATTTTTCACGTACCTGCACATTCCACCTCGAACTCAGTAATTCAACGTGTGCACACACACACATAGGCAGACAGATAGATAGGCAGAAAAATAGATAGATAGATAGATAGATAGATAGATAGATAGATAGATAGATAGATAGATACACATACATATGCATGTGGGGGTGTATGGGTCTGTGTAAGCGTATGTTTGCGCATTTGTGCGTGCGTACTATCTTAAATATTTGCTGAGAAACCTAGTTTCATGTTGAAGGTAAGGTATCTTACAAGACGTACCAAATTGTGCACTCTTTTCTAATCGCCAGATTGTCTTGCTTTATACCTAAATATGTCCACTAGCTACTGTACATTTTATTGAGAGGTGTGCTAACGCAAAGGCATCTAAGGCTAAGTTGCGCCCCTTGGAATATCAATAATCATAAAGCGTTGTTATATAGTAGAGGACCCTTGCCCACTTGAACTGAAATCGAATACATAAGTTTGCAAAAAAAGACTCATAATCAGAATGCGTTACTTTTTATCCAAATTAAAAAAAAGAATATTATTTAATTTAGTTTCAACCGTAATTATGCATTAATGCTATTCTGGAATGAACAAGAGATGGTTTCCAATGGAACGCTGTAACCCGTCAGCTATCTACATTATCTAGACATAATGAAGATTGTCTTCACTTTAACCTATTATATTCATCAGCTCGGGAAATGTCTGTTCCTCATTAACGGCATTAGCATTTTCCTGCTTGGAAATCTATTGTAATGATCGCTATTTCAAGAAGAAAGCGAATATTGCAGTTTCTATTTTCAAAGCAAAGCAGACTAAAAATTATAATTTGTAGATAATTTAGGTCGCTTGTTTCATTTACTTCTTCCCTTTTTATCTATTTCTTTTACATTGTTGTTTATCTGTGTGTGATTTTTGTTTTTCAGTTCATCATAGAGAAATGCATTCCTCTGAAATTATTATGGAATGTTGTTCAATTAGGATTTGACTAAGAGAAATTGCTAGGACATATTGAATTGTATATGAGAGGAATTATATACATTTCATTGCAATTTATCATGCATATCTATTTTCTCTATACATTCCTGAATATGCAAAACACATACGCTGATTGGTATGCTGAGACATACAAGTTTACACACATACACATATATTATATGTGCGGGAATAATTGTATATATGGGTACGTATGTATATATATGTATGTATATATATATATATATATATATATATATATATATATATATATATATATATATATATATATAAGGTTGTGGCCAGTGTAATCGACCATTAATGCCCAATTTTATGTGATTGGATTTTGGTGATGGCGGGTGTACGACACTTCTTAATATATATATATATATATATATATATATATATATCTGTATATATGTAAATGTATATATAAATATATATATATATATATATATATATATATATATATATATATATATATATATATATATATATATATATATATATATATATATATATATATATATATATATACAGAGTTTGGACAAAATAATGGAAACATCAAGCATCATAGTATCATAATTTCGAAATATCTATAAAACCGTCAAAAGCTTGTTTATCTTTATGTTTTTTTTAAATTTATTATTATTGTTGCTTAACATGTTTTGCTAAAATTGATGTTTCTTTTCAGATATCATCAGAAAAAAGGTAATTAAAATTCATTAAAATGACAGGTGTATTGGACTTTCAAAGATGTGAAATTGTTGGTGCTCGTATGGCAGGCGCTAGCATAAGGAAACAACCGAAATGTCTGGTGCAACAAGCAGTATTGTCTCGAAAGTAATGACTGCCTTTGACAAAGAGGGAAAAACCTCCTCGTCGAAACAAAACTCCAGAAGAAAACTCAAGGTGTGTGTATTGTTTGTTCGTGGGGAGACTGTCTTATTTTTTTTTTCATTCCTTAGGCGTGAGAGAATATATTCTCAATTCCCCTGGTGTAAAACACCTGAAAGTACGTCATAGGCAAGTGAGACAACTTACATCCGGTCCTTTTTTTCTTTTTCGGGGTGATAGAAACCGATGTTTCCTCATTGTTTTGACATATTAATGCCACATACTGAAAAAGGCCTGCTGCAAGCTATATCGACTGCTATGTCTATATGTTGAGGCGCTATAACCCAGCGGTTAGGGCAGCGGACTCGCAGTCGTAGGATCGTGGTTTCGATTCCCAGACCGATCGTTGTAAGTGTTTATTGAACGAAAACACCTAAAGCTGCACGAGGCTCCGGCAGGGAAAGGGGGTGAACCCTATACTGTTTCACCACAACTTCCTCTCTCTGTTTCTTCCTGTTTCTGTTGTACGTGTATTTCAAAGGGCCACACTGTATCACGCTGAATTTCCCCGAGAACTACGTTAAGGGCACACGTGTCTGTGAAGTGCTCAGCCACTTACACGTTAATTTCACGAGCCGGCTTTTTCGTTGATTGGATGAATTGGAACCCTCGTCGTCGTAACCAACAGAGTGCCACGATGTCTATCTGCTAAATGCTTTAAGAACAACACTCACAAACATTGTGTATGTATGTTCGATTTTGTTTATATATCTTGAGTTGTTTCTAATTCTTTGACATGAAACGTTGAGGAATGCCAGCAGATCGTTCTTAGACCATTTAGCATGTAGTGAAATTAGGCGATATAGCTTGCAGCAGAACCAAAAAAGAAAACGGAGATAGAAATATATGTGTAGGGATTAACGGTTCAAAATAATGAAATGGTCATAGAATACTTGCACTAATTAATGACAATATATAAGGCCAAAAGTCATTGATAAAATAATTCTCAAGAATTGAGTAGCCATTTTGAATACTCATTCATGAAATTTCATTAAAATACCTTTTGGAAAAAACTTATAATATTACTGAAATAAGACTTTCTTTCGACAAACTTTAAAAAAGAAAACCCACTAACATTAAAGGTATACCGGCTATATTGCAAATTTATCTCTGGTAACAGCCCAATTTAAACATCATGACTATATTATTACCTCACATATTGAAAAACACCGTTAATCTCCTAACAATAAATTTCATTGTGAGATCAAACACTTTACATTAGCGTGTTATATGCAAGACATCACAATAAATCTTGATAAAACTATGTATCATCCATATTCTAGAGTGCTTTCTCAAGTAATGATGCATGGCAAAACTGTGAGCAATATATCGTCTTCAAAGTGCCTTAGAAAATATGTAAAATAATGAGACAATATTGGCGTAACTGCGAATAAAATTCAGAAGCTCTGAATATATTTTGGAAGATTATAATCTTTACTTTAGGCTCAATGATATATAACAAATTATACTAAATTGCCTCTTTTTAAACACATGATGTGTCTTTTTTCCTCTATGGCTATGAAATATAGACATGATACTAAAAGCATGTTAAACAGTTAGGGAGTTTTCAGCTAAGGTGAATTGAACAAAATGTACGTATTTCCTGGCTGTGGTAAGTGATGTTGAAAGCTTCAACTGATTAAAATTGTAAGTACAGCAGCCTCTTTTGACGCAGCTGACTGATATAAGCAGGCTTGCGCATTGTATGGTAAATGAAAGAATCTGAAAGTGTTTCATCCATGGAGGACTGTGTTATAGGAAGGAAATCTTGTTACAAACTAAACTTCAGATATAATGATTGGCCTAAATGTTATCTGGGAATGGGTAATATTCATACACGAAAAGGCGGCGAACTGGCAGAAATATTAGCACGTCGGGCGAAATGCTTAGCAGTATTTCGTCTGTCTTTACGTTTTGAGTTCAAATTCCGCCGAGGTCGACTTTGCCTTTCACTCTTTCAGCGTCGACAAATTAAGTACCAGTTACGCACTGGGGTCGATGTAATCGACTTAATCCCTTTGTCTGTCCTTGTTTGTCCCCTCTGTGTGTAGCCCCTTGTGGGCAGTAAAGAAATAGGTATTTCGTCTGTCTTTACGTTCTGAGTTCAAATTCCGCCGAGGTCGACTTTGCCTTTCACTCTTTCGGTGTCGACAAATTAAGTACCAGTTGCATAATGGGGTCGATCTAATCGACCGGCCCCGTTCCCTAAAATTTCGGGCCTTGTGCCTAGATTAGAAAAGAATATTCATAGGAAATATTATGTACTAATTAATTGAGAGCATATCATGGGAACAATATACTGAATGCTTCTGTGCGTTTTGAAGATAATTGCATTACACAATATAGAGTTTGAATGAGACACAAAGAAATCAAACGATATAGATATCAACAATTCCTTCAAATACTCATCTTTAATTCGAATACGTCTTGCTAATGACGGATTTGATAACCACTAGTAAAAACTCTTCACCACCTAAAACAATATGACTAGCAATCATGTACTAAATTTTGTCTTTCTATTGTTAGTCTGAAGTGACATACACCTGCAGATGATGACAGTTGTCATATTCCCACATTGTATTTAGCTAAGAAACACTTACGTACGTTACCTAGTTCAGTAACTAACTATAGTTATACACGTTATATAGCTGACTGCCATCAAAAATGCGTGTGTGTGTGTGTGTGTGTGTGTGTGTGTTTGTGTGTGTGTGTGCGTGCGTGTGCGTGCGTGCGTGTGTGTGTGTGTGTGTATGTATGTATGTATGAGTGTGTGTCGCTTTTATGGTAGAAATAGAAACAGATAACTAATGTCATAGGTAGTTAGGTAAAATCAAAGCTACTAGATGAAATTAAAATATGGAGAGAAACAGGAATTCAGCTTCTCGAATTTAGCAAGTCGGCAGAGTCTTTCTTTTCTATATAATCATACTACTTGACAAGTTAAATTCTGCTGTTTCCTTGTGCAATCCAGGAGGCATTACCAAAGTGTTTTGCGCCAAATATGTACTTTCAAACTAAGTCCAGTTCCTTTCCTGAAGGGTATAATAAATGTACCCTTCTGAGTAGACAAGGCGTAGACTTTGTGGTTGTTAAGAATAATGGGAAGTTTACTCATCACAGAGGTTCTCTAACTTTCAACGAAGCCTATAGTTATTTGGAGAAGCTAGCGAATGTTCTTCTCTTTTTTGCCAGGTTCTATCTCACGCGCTACTCAGTTCCTCTCTCTTCATGCACAAACGCATACTCACATACAGATACTCACATACAGATACTCACATACATGCGTACAGATACTCACATACAAGCACATATAGAGCGAAAGAGAAAATATAGAGTGTGGAAGGAAAATATTGAGTGTGAGAGGAAAATATAGAACGCAAATCATTTTAAAATAATACGAAATACTTTTAAATTCAACAGCCGATATAAAGTGAATCAAAATATATAACAAATATAGACTTAATATTGGTCCCAGTCAAATCCATGATGTAATTTCAGTTCATTTTAAAACAAATGTTCTGCTGCTGTTGGTATATATTGGGTGAAGTATAAATATTATTACATTCAGAATTCAATTGTTTATAAATTCGAAATTTTCTATCAGTTGATAACTATTCATCCTTTCACACAGTCAGTAAGCACTTGTATAAGTAGTATCAACTTGACTGAGTTTCTGCCTATAGTCTGTGCCTGTCGATGTATTTGAGTGTGTATATATGCAAGTACCAATACATATGCATGCATTATGTGTCTGCATATGCATATGTGTGTTCGTAACTGTGTTTTGTACGTCTAATTATATATTTTACACAGTGGACATAACTTGTGATTTATCAAGAGGTTTTCTTTCTACAATTTTCCATGGCAGATTTTTTATGCCAGCAAAAATATATGTGCAAAAAATAAATACATTTACATAAATAAAATAAAATAAATCAATTGAAAGAAAATCGAAAATAAAATTATTCAAGGAATTACCAAAAGAAAAAAAAAAGAACTTTTAAGGAAAAGTCAAAAGAAAAAAGAAATAGCTGGCAGAAAAAATAGCGCACATCACAAATATATAAACTATACAATTGAATAGATGAGAGAGAAAAAAATTCAGTCGATAAATAGATAGAAGAGGCAAAATGAGTGTTCCAAATAAGAAATAACAGTTACATTTGAAGTGTAAGTATTATGCAGTTGTATTTCAAGTCAACATATTGATTAACTTGACAAAACTCCGTGTGAATGGAATCGAAGAATAGTCAATATGTTTTACTCTCAGGCATTATAACACATCGAGAACAGAATGTTAGATAACCATTTTACCATTATGGAGACAAGTATATTTTGGTGTCTTTCTGAGTATGAGTCGGATATATTCGATATAATCGACCCGCGTATACTGCTGCTACCTATTTATTGATTTGTAACGATAATATACCAAAGCCGATTGCCGGTGGGAATTAAATTCTAAAAAGCGTATCATGTAAGCTAGAACAATATTATTTAATATTGTATTGGCATACATGATACAATTTTCTGATTTATTAGATTTTTCGCTAGAACTTTACCTAGGATGTTGTCGATGACGATGAAGTTTTATGCAGCATGTAGCTTAATTATTTTAGATCTTTGTGACTGAAGCTACGCTAGTATCTACGAGAGTCTTTTGGTAGTTTTGCTACTGTCTATAGCCCAAAATGAACTCTGATTTAGAGGAGTCATAAGCGCTGATAGAACAGCCTTAACCATCCTGTCTTTTTAATGGTGTCTTCGACTACATCGTCTAATGCATCGTCTCTTTTAAAAGAGTAGGGTGCGATTCCAAGGAAGTTAGTTGCTATTGCTTGTATGTTGAGCCGACACTTAAAGACCCATTTCCCTATCATTACACTTCATATTTCATGCACAGAATTACGATATTTCGATATTGTGTCATTTGCTAAAAATCGGAAGATTTTTTTCCATAATAATATTCTCTGATTGCCAGATCATCCAGGCATGTAACTACAATAGAGCGACATTTTATCCAGAAGTTATAAAAGCAAGGCAAATTACGAGCTCTTACAAAATTTTCCGTTGCTGTCTCTATTTCTATCAGTGTACAAGTTTGTGTACCAAATAAAATTTTAGGTCAATGGTTCGTTTAAAGAATGCCTTTAAACAAAGATCTATGAAAAAATGTAGCTCTATGAAAATCACGATCCAGCCATTCAGTGTGTCGTTTTCGCAGTAGAGAAAAGTTTGGGGAAATTTTCTCAGTTATTCGTCGCAAGATGAGTGACAGCATAGATGCTTCCGCGTTGTTTTGTACAGATGAAATTAATTAGCTGTCAAATTGTTATACGTGGTTCGACCTTGCATTCAATTTATTAACATTTAGCTGGTTAATTACTATAAATGGTTCAGCCTTTTATTTCAGACATAACTAATTATTTATTTGGCTAATTACTGGGGATATCTCAGACTTCTATTGCAGGTACGTTGCAAATGACTATCGATATATCAGACCTCTTTCCACAAAACGTAAAGGTCTAATTATCATGAATGTCTAAGGATTCTGTTTGAGATAAAACAAAAAGTGTGTAACTAATTACTATAGATGGATCAGATTCAAGTGTCCATTTCTGTGAAAGTAATTAAGTTGCTAGTTACTATAGACGTCTGAAGCTTTATTCAATATACGTATACAGTATGATAATTATTGACCATCTATAAAAAGTGCTTCTATTTAATCACGTCTCCATGAATTCATACTAGTCCTTTAACATATTCAGTCATTGAAATTATGTATGAAGAAGTGCTGCACAAATAGAAGAGAAACTACGAGGAGGTTAAGGAGACAATCTTTACAATGGTAACAAAAATCCTGTAGGAATATATTGTTGTCTGTTATAAAGAGGTGATACATGAGATCATTTAGTCTTGCATATTAATAAGAATATGACTTGCATATCTTCGTCTTTTGCATGGTGATTGACTTGACAGTAAACATAAAGAACAACAAAAAACTGTTCAGAAATTTGCACGAATATGCTCAAACCAATTTCTTATCAACTAACAGCCATTAGAACGTTCGCTAATGTGCTTCGAAGTATTTGTCTTGAGTCTCTGGCTTCTAAGTTCAAATCCCGCCGAGTCAATTTTGCCTTTCCCTCTCTGTGTTGACATACAGCAGTAATCCAGGACAGGGGATTGGCAGGTCTATGAGAACGACGGAGGGGAGGCATTGCTATATTTGTTCCGGCTCTTTGAAACCCGAGTTCATTTTCCGACGTCAGTTTATTCGGTGCTATACTTCATTCAATGCCTGGTTCAACAGCCTGACCCAGGATCTTAGGTATTGCAAGCATTTCAGTCAAGATTTCATTCTGAAGAGACTTTCATTCTCACTTCCTTTCCGCAAGACTTGGATGTCCAGTAAAGTGAGACGGACATTGCCATTCTGTCTGACGATATTATAAAATAAATCCTCGTCTATAGAATTGACAATATATGTGTCACAAATCTAAAAACACCGGCGAAAGAAAGGTTCACTTAGGTTTCATATGATTGTATTTTGCATACCTTAGAAGCTTAGAAATATTTTCTTCTGTTGTCATTTTCGTAGCGGGTTATCCTCAGTAGATCTTTCCTCAAAAGCAGTGACAATACTATTTTAGTTTCATGTGTGGTGTATCAAGAAGTACATTATCCAATATGCTGTTCCATAATTTGAGACAAAATTGTGGGATTGAGGGAAGTTTGGGACATATATTTTAAGAAATTACGCGGCCGCATGTATCTTTTCTAGGTCAGTCATGTTCTCAGTGTTCATTTTATATTCTAAGTATTGCTTCAGTTGTTTAGCGTGAAATACATTTTGACAGAGCACATCTAAGATCAAGCTTCTTTTCATGTTTTCAGTTTCAGTATTACTGCCTATATAATTACATTCATCGGTGTAAGATTTGAAGGGGAGTTGCGTGCTGTTTTTAACACTTAGAAAACTTATAGATTGACTCCTTCATTGGCGCATGTTGTTATGTTATTGAGATGATCATGTTGAATATAACGCTCTATATAACGGCTATAATTATATTTTATATATATCAGATATATTTACTCCTATTGCTGTATTGTTTATTTGGAAACAAACCTTCATCAAGCAAACATTCAGGTAGATCAATCTTAAGCCTTCCTCTATGTTCTGCGTTGTGCCCATCAGTTTTCATAAATAATAATCGATGGATTTCGGCACTGAAAAAAGACACGTTTGAAGAGTTTTAGATTAGTTTATATATGCAATTATGCGGAAGATTATAATATCGATCTTATATGCGCCAAAATGCACTTTCTAAATCTCATTTCCGTGAAGAATGCGACCCGAGGTTATTAATTAGTGCTATTTAGTTACAGGAATGTCAGTTCATATTCACTGTTGTTTACTGTGTTATAGATACGGAAATTGGAAAAATTAAGTAATTTTGTTGCAAAGAAATATAATGACCTAATTTTTCACAAAAAAATATAAAATTATTTCAATGTTTCTTAATTGATTTTTTAGTTACAAAATCTATGTCAATTACAACGTTTACAACCAATTATATTTTGGAAAAATTTTGGGGAAAATGTAAGTGGTTGTATCGACCCTACTATTTAGCTGGTACTTATATATTATCGATCCTCTAAGGATAAAAGGCATAGTCAACTCTAGGTGCATTTGGACTGAAACAAGTAAAAGAAAAAAAGAAAAGAATGCTGTAGATTCTTGTTTGTTGTGCTTGATGATGTCAGTAATGTCATTGATGTAGATGATGAAAAGAAGTGGGCCCAACAGAGTGCTTTGTGGAACATCACTACCGACTTTGGCTGCGCTTGACTTTACTCCTTCGACTACAACGTTTTGGGTTCTCTCTGTCAGAATACACTTGATCCATTGTAGTAACTTTCTAGAGACACCGATGTTGGATACTGTTTTCAAGATCTTATGATCAGCTTTGTCAAAGGCCTTGCTAAAATCAAGCTAGATGACATCCGTGTTGGAGCCCTATCCCAAAGCTCTCAAAATGTCATCAAAGTGATGCAGGAGCTGTATTAGGCAGTTCCTACTATTACGGAACCGATGTTGGTTGGGATTCAACAGTCTGTTACTTTCAGGAAAGTAGATTATCGTGATCTCGGCACCCTCTCAAATACTTTGATGATATGAGAGGTGAGTGAGATCGGTCGGTAATTCAAAACTAGGACAACAGACTGAGAAAGAATATAGCCAGCATTCAGTGAGCTCCTCCACGGATTAGGAAGAGGAGATTCAAGTTGCTGCCGATACCTCTTCAAGACACAAGAAGGGAACCTATAGGGCCTAGAGCTGAATTGTATTTAATTTGGTTTATTACCGCTATGGCATCGGGGACGCAAAACGTTATGTCCGATATAGTGTGTTAACATCACTGATACAGCCTAGATTGGCCATATCAGGATTGCTGAAAAAAGAGCAGTATTGTTTCTGAAATATCTCGCCCATGGTTTAGGTATTATCATGAAGAGTAGTATGAGAGCCAACAGTGGAGATAGTGACCTTGTGTTTTTTCGCAAAAGAGAAGAACACTTGCGGTTGAGTTTGATTTTCTCAATGGCCTATTTCTCCTCCGCTGTTCTCTGGTTACTGATGATGGTCTTCATGTACTGTTGCAGGTTATACTTTTTGGATTGGAACAGGGGGAAAGCCATCGAATATATGTGTAGCTGTTGGTGGTATTCAAGTTGCTTATTTTTTTTTGTTTCTTCTTTTTATTTTTCTGATAATAATTCCTATGTTTTGGGGTAATTCTGCACATAGTTTTGTTCACATGTTTTGGTGGGGTGTGTTTTGCACATATGTTTGTGACAGTGTATACACAGATCTGCCAAGATATTTTGATGCTGGAGGAGGTGTGCGCACGTGTGAAAGACCATTCAACATACGATAGCTCATTCATGATTCGTGTTAGACTTCTATTATACAATGTAATAGCATATATATATATATATATATAATATATATATATATATATATATATATATATATATATATATATATATATATATATATATATATATATATGCAGACACATATATATACATATATAAGTGTATATATATATGTACATACACACATGCATACATATGTATCCGCATGTATGCATATATATACATATATATATATATATATATATATATATATATATATATATATATATATATATATATATATATATATATATACATACTATTATTTTGCATAATAGAAGTATAACATTTCGTTCTCTATTGAAATAACCTGTCCATTTTACCCTATAAGCAGACATTAAAATAAAAAAAGTATTTTACAGGTTTTTCAGTCATTGGATTTACCTGTTATCGATAGATTCTTTCACTAACAATTGAAAAAAATGTCCATTTTACATCTACATAATATTCGCAGCAAAAAGAATTGGTATGGAAAATAATATAGAAATGAAAGTATTTGAGGAAAGAATTTAAAACTGCTGCAAGAATATTCTAAAGCTAGACTCAAAACCACATGTCACGTAGAAGCTGACTTGTTAAAGAATTCATGTCCGTCTTGAAGGTGAACCTATTCAAGTGAGATCTGCAGTAAAAATATAAGGGCACGTGATTATATGCAGCAAAAAACTGTTTTCGGCATTAACATTTCTACCATAATTTTGTTTTTCATTTTTCTATTCATGATTAAAACAAAGGACGCTTGTCTTTCTGGAACTTGGCTCATACTATAGTGGATATTGCAATATATTGGTTTCAAATTTTGGCACAAGACCAGCAATTTCGGACGAAGGAGAAAGTCGATAACATCGACCCCCAATTCTGAACTAAAAGTTATTTTATCGACTCCGAGTGCGAAAGGTAACGTAGCTATCAGCGGAATTTGATCTCAGACCGTAAAGACGGACTAAACGCCACTAAGCATCTCGCGCGGTGTGTGCTAACGATTCTCCCAGCACACCGCCTTAATATGGTAATATCTTAATTACATCTAAGAATTGTCGTTCACTCTAGGCGTACATTACCTGCTGAATACGGACACCAAAAAATATCGTGAATAAAAAAAGTGTTCTGCGTAGCAATCAGAACATGTTAAGTTAATAATAATCATGCACAACGAAACTAAAAACTGTGAAGCTACACACATCGACCTTGCTGATGGTCCAGCTTCTGGTGCTGGTACTATTTGACAAACAATGGAATAAGAAAAGAGATGTTTTATATTAAATCAGAAACAACATAAACCTTTAATAAGTAAACAATCTAGGCAGCCCCATTTCATATTAAACATTATATATCAATCACTTTCTATAGACCTAAGATTTATTAGTGGTATATATAGTACAGACAGATTATTATTCCAATTGTATATACGATTAACTACACACAATTGATGATGCGTCTCAATGCTGTATTTAAGAACATACGCTACACAAATTATACTGCACTTAATAGACTCCAGATGCCCACTAATAGAAGGTACCGAATAATGTTAAAACTCGAAGCACTAAATACTAATTATAAGACCGCTGGTAAAGACAACCTCACTAAAATCAACTCCGAGACATATAAAGTCATGAATAAACTAAAACTCTTGGACCGAACTGAACAATCAAGACCTGCAAATCTAGAATAAACTTAAAGGACCACAAACAGAACTTTTTTGATAGCCCAGCAGTTCGACTCATATGCCCTACTAGATCGGTTTATTTAAGTAAATCTATACTTGATAGGATTATACCTCAACTAATTCCTACTATACACTTTATGTTCCAATACAGGTGAGGTCACATATTGGTTTATCTCTGTAGATAATAAATGTAAATACTCCTTTCTGCAATTCGATATTAACGCGTATCATTCTAGCATATCTCCTATATTTCTTCATAAAGCCTTAGGTTTTGCTAGGAATTTTTCTTCTATAAACTAAAGATAAAATTGATAAACTGTGAACGAGACGTGACACTCCAAGCAATTTTGATATTGCCATGAGACATGACGACAAGGCCCAGGTCATTGATCGTGTTTGTATCTACCTCTTACACTGTCTCAAGTGTATATTCTCTGATCTTCGAGGGGGTTTGTACAGGGATGACGCTTTATTTGTTATCCGTAATAATAGTAAAGTAGTCTTAGAAAGGACGCGCAAAAAACTCAGGAATTTTTTGGGAAACTTTTTAGCTCAGTATCATATAGGATTGACTTAAATATATACGTATACATTGTACTATAATATAGTAAGGAACTTTGTCCTGTATGTATTCTACGTTCTTTCCAACTCAATGTCATTCTCCACCGAAGATATCCCTTGAAATTAATAATATGCGGTTTTGTAACTGTATTTCCTTGACTGCTGTGTGTTTTATTTACAAAGTCGGGAATAAGAAATCAAGTAAAAGCAAGTATTATAAACATGCTCGAAACCTCATACCTGCTTGTCAGGTTGTATGTAAATAGTATTGATCTGATTATATACTGAATATGTTTGATAGGTTATATAATTAAGAAGAAAATATGAAGAAGAATCAACAGAGGAAAAGAAATGAAAATGTTAGAATTAAAGAATGGAAGAAAGTTAGAATAGTGAAAATAATGTGCTATACATTCTCAGGTTAAGACAGAAAAAAATAGTGATGAAAACAAAGAAAAACTTTGCAACATGAAAACTTCCGCTGCCTGTCTGAGATAACGTTGCAAAGGTATTTTGAGCAATTTAAAACTATTGATCCGTTAAACATGATAAGTGAGTTGTCAGCTCAGGATTTCATCGAATGGATGGATACATTTTCTTTCTATAACCGCAAAAATGTCCATTTGTGCTTTGTTTCACCATATTTTATTTCTTCTATTCTGTTTATTCATCATTATATACGAAACATTTATAAGTCTCGCTGTCTGTTCTGCACCTAGGTATTAAGTCTAAATATACAATGGTAGTTCACAAGTTGACAGATATTCTAAGATAACCTAGCACTTATTCTATTGACACGGAATGGATGAAAGCAGTATCTTCCTCAGCAGAATATGAAATCAGAAAGTATAGAGCCCAAAGAAATACTACAATTTTTTTTGCCCGATATGCTAATATTCTGCCAGCTACCTACTATATCATATGAAATAATAAACATATTTTGTACGAGTATTATGGATTACTCCCGAGTAATAGTGTAATTATTTAGTATAATAAAACTTGTGAGATTTTTGTTTCTTTGCATAAGATTTTAAGTCGTCAAATAGAAAAGAAGTGACATTTTCTCTCCGTATCCTATTATCTGCAGCAAGCATGCACTGGACAGAGATTTAAGCATCATCGCTTTTTGTTTTTGTTTTTTTATTATACATCTGATTCATTAGAGGAGGAATTCTAAGGACTCACGAGTTTGATTTATTCGGGATAAGAATACGAATACCTGGATATTTCAGGTAGCTGGCAAATTTAACCCTAGAGAAATTTATTGACATTAATGGAAACAACGAACCAAACAGAAAATATCTCCGGTCAGCAGCCATACAATTCATGCTCATTAATTCTAGCAACGCATTTCCGTATTTGGAGGGCAGAAGAGATTTTGAGTAAAGTAATTCGGAACTATCTTACATACACACACATGCACATACATACATATATACACTTACTCACACAGGTATATATATAATGGGTAAATAGTATGACATGTATAAATTGATGATGAATAAAGCACCGTCACAGTTTCGATTACCTGTAAATCCGTAGATTCATTGGAGGAACGTGATAATGGCGGTTGGGATAACAGTATTAATAAAATAGGAGATGGAATTTGTAATAAACTTTATTGGCTACAACACGTGTTTCGATTCGTTCTGGGTCTCTTCAGATACATCAATAAAAAGTCTCACTAGAGATTTCTTGAGTCGATCTAATTCAAGAATGAGTAAAATCAGAGAGAAATTATTGAAACGCAAAAAATTCAAATATGAACCTGGAAAATACATTCTCGTTTAGAGAAAAATGACGTAATCAGCATTCGCTGTTGTAACTGTTAAGAGAAAAAAAAGGAGGCAGAAGTTGAAAGAAAGATAATACTTAGAGGAAATTTTTTACGTGTTCGTGCTTAGACGCATATGTACATACAAAGAGATATGTATATACGCGCTCACACACGCACATCTAAGTATATGAGCATATACATACAACTAGATACACACACATAAGTACACGTACGGACGAATATATATATATATATATATATATATATATATATATATATAGGAACGCGCACATGCAGGTTCACACGTGTATATATATACATAAATAGATGTAGATAAATATCTGCTTAGATTTGTACGTAAAGCGAGATACACACTCCCATGCAAAGCTTGACATACGCACGTATTAATACACTCGCCTATATACATAAGTAAATATATATATATATATATATATATATATATATATATATATATATATATATATATATATATATATATATATATACATATATATATATACATATATACATATGTAAAGACACATATATCTATAAGTATACACGCATACACACACACACATATATATACATGTATATATGTACATATATACATATACATATGTGGATCTAGATTGCAAGATCATATGTCAAATACAAGTTATTCGAATATAGTTCCTCAAGTTCAGGTGTATTAAGTGTTGTGGGCGCCATGTATACATCAAATGGTCCAGATTTTACTATGTGAATGTGTATTTATCTGCGTGTAGGCATATGGGCAATTGTTCAATGAAATTTTCATAATGCGCTCCTTTGTTAACATTGTCGAGAGTGACTCCTCGGAGCATAAGTGACAGGGACTCTCGTTGTAGGAACTCGCATGTCTAAGTATGGACAATGCAATGTATTTTGTTTTCGTTTCCTTAAGCCTCCAGATAAAATAATTGATAGATTGATAGATAGATAGATAGATAGATAGATAGATAGATAGATAGATAGATAGATAGATAGATAGATACATGCACACAACCTCGCACGCACACAATGCATGTACGCACATACACACATATGAATATATCTGTCATATATATGTTCTTTTGTATTAACTAGGCAACGGATTTGAGCTTATATTCATATCTAGTGAATATATGAAGTGAAATAGGTCGTGATATCTGCCCTTGGAATATCCCCTGTTTTGAACCACAGACCTTTAGCTGAAAGTCCTAAATAAGCTTAAAATAGATGTATTGTTTGTGATTGATTTCGTTACCTTTTATATCACGAGCACACACAGCAGGTGTGCTAGGTTTCAACAGAAGATAATTAATGTACAAAGAATATTTCCTTTCTTACCTTATTGTCTTCCGGCTATTTATATTTTGTAAGAATCTTATTTAAATGAAACACGGTATTGTCGGAAAACATCAGTTGCCTGACCTGTAGCGGAAAACGGCGATTGCAAGAAAAACTTGGACAATTATCAACTTTCTGAAGGAATTTAAATTTCCACACGCATAATACAATGTTGAGAATTTGTTGACATTTTGTCAATACACTTCAGTAAATATATATTTATATCTTACACATGAAAGCAGTGGTTCTTTAACTACAAGTGGGTGTTGTGACACTCATGCCAGCTTCAAAGTTAAAAGAAGCGAATGTGTCAAAACAATTTAAACATCTTGAATACTCAATGCATGGAAGTTGTCAATTTTTTATGACTCTTAAGTATCTTTGAAATTCTAGAGTAGTTCCATATTTTTTGTTCATGGTATACATATTTAAAACAATGATGCTTAGTCATTTACATCAGCATTCCTCTTTAGATTTCAATGTTTCTTTCTTCCCATCAGTTGACGAAATTTATAGAAATTCATGCAACGTTTCGACACAATGGTTTAAAATATTGGCACAATGCTAGCAATTTCGAGGGAGCGGGTAAGCCGATTACATCGACTCCAGTGCTCAACTGGTAGTTATTTGATCGACCACGAAAGAATGAAAGATAAAGTCGACCTTGGTGAAACCAACGGTTCTACATATTAAAAGTTAGTTTCTGCAGATAATTCACATTCTAGGGTAAGCCTGGTCGGCCTTTATTGTAATAAACGGTCAGCTATGTTTCTTTTGAAAATTGAATCTATGCTATATTGAAGATGTCACATACACACTCACACACACATACACGCACACATACATACACACATACACAAACATACACACATACACACACATACACACACACTCACACACACAAACACATATATGACTTAGTCAACAAGAATGAGTACAGCTGGCAGAAACGCTAGCACGCCGGGCAAAATGCTTAGCGGTATTTAGTCTGCCGTTACGTTCTGATTTAATCCCTTTGTCTGTCCTTGTTTGTCCCCTCTATGTTTGTCCCCTCTATGTTTATCCCCTTGTGAGCAATTAAGAAATAAGTATGAGTACGGATGGATATTTACTTTTTTAATTACTACAGTTGTTTCCCCGCAACGTGGTTCTTCAGGCGTGCAGGTACTTGATTATGCAACTGTTTCCCTGAATTATGAGACCTAGTTGTTTCTCCTCATGTGATATGTAAATATTGTCTCCGTAAGTTCACATTCTCGGCTTCAAGAACGTCGTCCCTGTCTGTCGTGTCCTCAATTTAGTAATAGTGAATGAGTTTATTACGGAGTGTTGTTGCTGAAGGAACATTGGCCACGACGGACAGAGAGGATGTTCTTAAGCCGAGAATGTGAACTTACGGACAAAATGTCTATCCATACACGACAGATGCCCGAACGCAAACCTGGAAGCACTATTGGATAGCACAGGGTGAAATCTGAAGGTGGTTCTATACTGTACAATACTACATTCTTAACAGAATATAACATTTCTTGAAATCATCTCCCCATTTCCTTGATAATCACTCACAATTGCATTTTGGTTTTCGTTTGCATTCTCCCACTCAGATAAATCTTTTTCGCAATCCAAGATTTGTGTCCGGCTTTGAGTACACCATGCAAATATCTAAATTCATGTCATTGGCGACCAGCACTTATTTTCTAAAATCTTGTGCGTGTGTGTATGTGTGCGTGAGTGTTTGTTTATCCGGCTGGCTGGCTACCTGTCTGCCTGATGTCTGCATGGGCGCCTGCTTGTGTTCATGAGTATATATAATATCGTGATTTAGCTTCGCGAATAAAGATGTGTGAACAGAACGTCTACTGCAGTCTTGTTGGAGCTTAAGTTTGCTAATGAGGCTATACTACTTCCCTGATGATCTAAACTGGATTGAAATGTAATTTCCTGAAGGAGCGAAACTTTTTTAATGGAAGCTCACATTGACACAAGACCACACACACCTTGAAACATGTAATGCACTCAGTTGAACAAACGTATAGACAACTGAAAGGTATTAGCAAAGATGATTCGGATATATTTAAAATCAATAGGTAAAATGCATGTAGCTGAATATTGTGATGAGAATTATATGCAAATAATATTATTACGAGTCAACTTGCTGTCTCTGTTGTGTGATTGCATGCTCTGTTTCAAAAAAAGCAGTGAACTTTTCTTCAGAATACGCTTTACTGCTTGTGAAAATATGTCATATTAGATAATGAAGTCTTCGCTATCAAATACGGGACGAAGAGATCTGAGATCTATTCCAAAAGAATTGACTTGCGATAAAACAATATCAACATCAATAACAGAAACAAACACATTACTAGCAATAATTATGATAACATAATATATTTTGAAAGGCTAGACATATTCAAGACAAAATTATATGAATATTATTGACAATTATTAAAAAATTGTAAACATAAATATTGTACTGCTTATATTTTGAATTGCGGTAACACAGAATGATTTTGTGCTTGTTTTTGTTGTTGTTGTTGTTGTTGTTTTCTCGTGATGGTGGTGGTTTGATATAGTGACGGTGATGATGATGATGATGATGATGATGATGACAGTGATGATGATGATGATGACGACGACGACGACGATGACGACGATGACGACGCTGATGACGACGACGACGACGAGGATGATGATGATGATCATCATCATCATCATCATCATCATGGTGATAAATGATGATGATGATGACGACGACGAAAAAAATATAGAATCACAGCTGCAACCATGAAAAACATCGTCGGCGTCTTTATCAACTTTATCATATGCGTGTGTCTATGCGAGTGTTAGTTCTAGTTAAAATTTAGGAATCTAGATATTTCATCTTTATTCACGCACAGACCCACAGTGAATATCAATTTATGAAAACATGATATGTAACTCCTTTGCTTCCACTTCTCCTAATCTGAAATAGGAATCTTTCCGGCAGTGAAGACTTGGCGAGAGAGTAGTCTATTTTAGTAGGGAAACAGAAGAGAAGGTATGTCAGTCATATTAAATTTAAGAAGATTAAAGAAGACATCAGTTTGGCAATGATTGATGGTTGTAATGATATACAAATGCTGACAATATTCACTATTTATATACCAGGAAGTGGTAACGTTTGAAGTAACCACAGTACTACGGGTGGTGTGTTCACATTATACTTCATTCATTGTAATTTTTGTTTTAAGCAAGACGCACATATCTGATTATGAATTCGTTATTACATATACAAAACGTTTGCCAACAGGAATCAGAATTTGTAATTTCATATGTATAGTTTAGTACGTTGCTGTTCTAATTTCAGTCTCACAAGATAACAATATTTTAGATTTTATCTATGTTTCAAGAAAGTACCACTCAACAATTCATTACATCTCTACTTGTCTGTGAATTACTTATGCCTACTCTATGCTTTGTCTTCTATAATTACAATGGATTCTTTCCAGTTTAAGTAGATTGCTCTGCACTACAAGCAATGAAACTCATCTGGCCGCTCTGCATCGTCTCATCTTGAGCTCTTAACTATGCCGTAGACTGGAATTCGTTTGTTAAACAGCAAGTTGTACGACGAGGCAGAGGACAATGATTCTTTGCAGAATATAAGTAGTTTTATTTTAAATTAAGATGATTTTATTATGTACAAGTAAAACTAAATTACAAATTTGTGCAGATGGGTAAGGAAGAAACCAAGAATCACCACATATGAGTTTCTTTAAAGCAAATAATTCAAGCATCTAGATAATTGCGGGTGATGTTATGAATACAAATCTCAAAAATACTACAGAAGAACCAGGAAGGCAGGAATCATTTATAGCATCCCGATCTTATTAATATATATTTTCTTATTTGGACACACCAGTGGTTTGCATGGAAATTTAAGATATTGAAGGGGCGAAGATATCACAAGGCAGACACCAACTAACGAAAGGTCAAAGATTAACACAATTACAGACGTATAACCTACTTTCCTTCAATTTATAAAACAGTGGTCGCAATATCCCACAGAATTATGGTGGATAAGAGTAGAATCACTTCCAGAAAGTAAGATGTAATACTAGACAGTCTTAAGATTGTAATGATCCATTACTAATCAACAAAGCTATTATCTGAGAGACTGCAGTTGGTGAGAGAAGTCTATGAACATTACATCTGTTGATTACCAGAAGGATTTTGAGCACTGTACTCTACATGTTGAACTTAGAATGAAGAAGTAATCGATAATAAGTCTGTGGAATGAGACAAAGAGGATTATAAAATCTAACAATATTTCTACTGGAGAAAATTACTTCAATGAGACTTAATCTTTTCAGATTATTTTGTCTGAGCCTCACACATTTAACAGCATGTTAAACAAGATTGAATTCGGATACACATGCTCTGGGAAGGCAATCAACATTTTGTTTCTCTTTGGACACCCTGATGCTGTTTGCTACAGATGATAAACAAATACAAACGGTACTATAGATTCGCCAAAGAAAGTTATATAATATCCAGGCTTGAAAACTGAGCAATTGAAGCCTCGCAGAGAACGAAATTAGAACACAAATACCTTGTTGAATAAAGAGATAAGAGAACTAGATGAAACTCAAATTTCTAAATATGTTGTGCATTTCACTAGACAGAATACATGAAGTACACATGAAAGAAAAAATTAGAAAGAGAAAGATATATTAGAATAATGCTTGAAAGCAGATATAAATACTAAAAGAAAACAGAAATACTCATCACTGGTCTAGCTGTTCTAGTAAAAAATATTACTTAAAATATTCTAAACAGTTCCTAAATGACATGAATACAAGAACATATGGATTTTTGTAACCAGAATACTATTATAAGAGATCTACTAGTAAAGAAAAATTGGAAATTATTACAAATAGCTACAAAACACATGTAAACTAAAATATTTTTCTGTTTTCAAAGTACCCGAGAAATGCAAAACAGATGCTGAAAACTCGAACAGTTAGGATAAAAGAGGAGAAGAAAGAGCAGAAATTGTGTAATACGTAAACACCAAGCCAAAGAACGGTTGCAGAATGCCATGCTTAACCGGTGGTGATAAAAATGCCTGTACATAGCCAATAAATGACTAAGCTGAACAACACTAAAATATGGAAAAAGATGGAAAGGCATAATATTAGCTGAGAAATGCGGGTCACAAAAGTAGAACAGAAGTATTCTTAATTACAGAGCAGGATCGAAATCTTACCTTCAAAACGTATCAAAACTCTGGAATAAAAGCGAAATGATCAATATATAGAAAGCGGTAAGAAACAATTATTCACATTGTTTCAGGTATTACCGTTTGTAGTCCAGATCGAATACGTTTCCACAGACTTCTCCTAGTTGATTTTTTTTCATACACTTCATGTTATACCAGTAATATGAAATATCAAAGGAGACGAAGTTGCATAAAACACTCCCCAGAAAATATCAGACAATGACAAAGTGACCATATTTTGTGGTATGTCAATCACACACACACACACACAAACACACACATACACACACACACACACATACACACACACACACGCACACACACGCACACACATACATACGGTCTGCCTAATTCTGAATGACATTGCTGATAAGGAGCTCGAGCGAAAGAGTGCTTTCTTGTAGTAATATATTTCTAGCAGACGATAATGTATCTCAACGAAATTTATATTCAGTTATACAGTTCTGAAAATGGCGATAAACAGAATTTGAAAACCGATGACAGAAGCAACAGTTGTTTCAAAAATCATTAAATAGTGTACCGAAAATTACATAACTGACCCTAAAGATAAACAGATTAACACAGCATATAAAGATAGCTTTGGAGTCATACATTTGATATCATCTCGAAACTTCGTAAAACATCACCTACACGAGAAAAGCGAATTCCGGAAGACTGACGTTCTTGGAAGAAAAGATTGGATGCAGTGATATAACTGAGAGATTAGGCCCAAAATTAGGATAAAAGATAGGGTACCTGAATGGGAGTAACCTGAGCCCAGCCTCGTAAGAGACGCAAAAGCTATTAAAGTTATAGAACATGGATGAGCACGGATAGAGTGCACCTCTAAGTAGGGGTTCTATTATGTCAGTAATCAGAAGATAAACCGATACACAGTATTTCGCTGACAAATACATTTATGCAAAACCACCACCTGTATCTAATGCAAATTTCCTTTAATCTACCTGGAATTGATAAAATCCGTAGTCATAGTACCTGGGCGCATCTAATGGATACTGGCCATCGACTAATATATATGTATGCGTGTCTAACATGGGGCTCGATAGTATCGACTAACTCCTCCTTCTGATGCCGGGCTTTATTCCAATGCTACAAGCAATTATTACATGGATTTAATATTGCCCAGTCATTACTGTCTGTGTTTAAATTCCACACAGGGAACCATCGCTGTAAATCACTTAGTAGAAGACAGTTATCATTAAAACACTAATTTCGATTGAATGCGTTGTATATTCTATCTGGAGCTAGGCATCCTCTAGTGTATAAACAAAAGGTTAAAAAATGTTCTGAAAGCAAGGGATATGAAAATGTATGAGGACGGTGGCATGTTTCCTCGTTTTCTATCTGTTATTAATAAATTGTGTTTTTGAAATTAAGTTTTACTTTCAGTATTTCCTTCTGCATTTTTTTTTTTGTGTGTGTGTCATTTTAATTAGAGTTCTTATCTTCGTAGACGTTGAAAAAATTGCCATTACTAACATTGCTTGTTAAATTTCTGTGTAGTTCGAATTGACTTTTTTTACACGTTAATACATAAAAAATGGCGTCAAATAATCTGTAAGAATTTTCGTTTTAAATACAGCATTAAATTCCGTGAAGGCACACACACACACACACACATACACAAGTGTGTGTATGTATATGTGTGTGTAATTCATCTGCATATCCTGTCTGCATAATCGCATATACACACATACACACATATATATATGAGTGTTTGTGAGTCTGTAAATTTGCATATGCTAACAACCTCACACCCACACATATAAACAAGAAAGGATATGTATGTGTTTATCTGTGTGTATATGTATGTATATGTGTGTAGATGTGTGTACGATTTTGGGCGTGGGGGATTTTATGCATTCATATGTCTATAATTTTCATGTTCCTACTGACGATTGTGGTTGCATATTATATGAGTGTGTATGCATGTATATGCATAAAGACAAACTCACACATGCGTATATATATATATAGACGCATATGTACATGTGCAAGTCTCTGAGCATATGTGTGTGTGTGTGCGTGTGTTTGTGTTTGTATTTGAATCTGTGTCTGCGAATATGTATCTTTATGTGTGTGCTTTATCCATTAATTCCGAGATTTTAGGATGTAATATATTCAAGAGTTAATATGATTTACTTCAATTAACATAGGAAACCGTTTAGAAAAAATATAAGCCACATTAATATATGTATATATATATATATATATATATATATATATATATATATATATATATATATATAAAACCAATTTTAGTTATTAAAAAATCTCAGTAATGTTTATTTTTCACTTTATTTTTTACTTCCCCATAATTACCAATCTTAATATTATAACAGTCTTTTATATCGATCACGCTCCATCATCTCTTACAAATATTACTCACTATATTCTTATTCTGAATACATTAACGCTACCCACAATATGTTTTCGATAAATGTATTGATATTAGCTTCCTGTATGGTGAATATATTGATATAATATGCGTTATAATTATATCTGTTATAGTATAAAAATAGCCGAACCAGTGGGACGGGAGACCAAAATATAAGGGACGAAAAGACTGTCCAATGAATGGTGATATGCTGTGTCCATTGAAAAGGCTCTCAATATGCCACAGGTCAATGCATTTAGATATACAGGTGTTCCAAGGAGATATGTTGAAGCTAAAATAATGAGTCTATGTAGTATTACAACTCTACTTCCAATTCCAGACAAGCTGCAAGGTTAGCAAATAGGCTGATTCGTTCAGGATTATAAGGTTCAGCGTTCAATTTCTGGCCCGGAAACACATTGTGTATTACAACTTAGGTTACTCTAGTCTATCAAGATGTAACGAGAACCATCTTATTGTAGATGCAACAATCTGCCCTAGCTGCCACTGCCTTAATATCCTTACTACCATAATCTGAACTTCGGCCGTTTGATATTGCTGGATTGGAACTCGAAACACCATGTCCACCCGTTGAACAATATCCATGTCCACCATTTCCTTCATAAGTAAATGTTCGTTATTGTTTACTGCCTAAAGTGTAATATTTGTGGTCTTATCGCTGTTATGTTTGACAGACCTGATTTATAGTATTGTTGCTATTGTCCAGTAACCAAAAGTGAATTATCTATATCATCTTATCAGTGCTTTGATTGACATATCTAACTCACTACTAGAATTTTATATTAATAAACATATTTGGAAAGAATACGGAAATATTATCCGAACAAATAAAAGGCTTCAAATAAAAGAAGGCATTCTATCAGTGGAACGATCTGTTTTCAGAGTGTATGTTTCAACAAATATTGGTTTTATAAAAAACATTACAGAGAAACCAGATAAAACGAAAATATAAACAGCTCAGAAGTCATGACATAACTCGTTTGTAATAAGTTTCAAGATGGATAGTATTTCATGATGCTGTGAAAGTTGGGATGTTTTATTGACAGCCGCAGGACTAACAGCATGAATAATTTTGCAGATGCACAGATTACAAAGAACTAAGCATGAAACAAATTTTGATATAACAACTGAACAGAAATCGAACTTCAAGAGCTTAGTAAGGTTAGTAAAAACTCCAAATGAAATTTATGTACTTAAAACTAGACAATGCACACGTTAAACAAATAGTTAATTATACACTGTACCGAAACAAAATGAACGCCTATGACATAGTACCAGTATAAAAGTTCGACTAGCGTCAGGTCCAATAAACTGCATCACTAAAAAATAACTATATTACATAAAATACGTAGCAATATGATCGGCAGAAACCACTGCACAAAAACAACTCAACACTTTACAAAACAACGAGGGTATCTCTGCGTTGATCTGTTGCAACTAAAACGAAACTTCTGAGAGCAGGACAAATTGGATAATGTGAAACTATGTACGCTATTCATGGGAAAAAATAGTACTACGTTCACATTTAGGAGGTATGGGACCTGATTTATCATAGATCTACCCGAGTAATAATCAGTTGCAACACTCAAGACCCGAGAAATGACTTTAAGTATATATGGAAGTTCATTACACAGGACTCTATTTTGTAAGCAATATCCATGCGTCGTGAAGGTTTTGCCGGACTGCCACACTGTTATATAGGCCATAACTACCACATGTAGAAATATCCAATATGGTCTTCAACCTGATAGGTGCACTGTGTTTATGAAGCACTCTTTCTGTAATTGTATTGAATTCTTTGACTCTCCACCCACGTGATATAGGTTATGGCTTACCTAGGTTATGCGTAGGTAATAGCAACACCAGAAGAATAAAACCATAGTATTCAACATTTAAACAAATCAAACGACACCAGCAAAAAGAAATGAAAGTACCGTCAAGTTAACTTGACAGTTAGCAACAGCTGCATTGTTTCTACTATTGTCTACTGAGGATAAGATGTTTCATTAAGGTAATGTAGTATCAACATAATATAGTTAATATAAATGTTGAGACGTAATTAGTTTTCTTGTACCAACACAAGAAAATAACATTCCTTATGATTGATTTTGTGTTCACACATTATTAAAGAAGGATATTTTTTTTATTATAAGGGAAGGAAACATTGTGATGTGAATACGAATTTTTTCCTCGATTACGTGGTTTAACGTCGATCTAAACGTTTGTGTTTGATATTGTATAGCAAAAGTTTACCCGGATATGCAGTTTCTGTACAATTTCGTGAATAATAAGAGCAAACTATCGCTTGGCTTCACATCACCACATCACGCTTGGTTGATTCTAGTGGACTCTCTTTTGATGTAAACATTTAGTTCTTACTTTAACAGTAACTTCCTCCTTTCCTCTCACTAGTCTTAAAATTCTGCGAGGTGTCTTGGGTGCTGCACTTCCCCCATGACATAGGCATCATCAATACATCGTTTTATGTCCAAATCTACATGTATGGTAACAAAGGCCAGTACAAGTCTTTCTGAATTCGGAGAGCTAAGCAGTGATATGTATAAATGCAATGATATTCCAAATTTAAATGCACTTGTAGAATTTTTGGACTAATAAATACACCACTCACTGTATTTTGTCATAGAGAAAATTTCTCAGTTTTGACAATAGTGCAAATAAACATAGATCAGTCCGCAGCGCCCCCTTTCCAGATTGTGAGATGCAGCATTTCAGTGAAGTCGTCTCCTCTTCGGTCACAGACACTAGGCAGAGGTCACTGCGAACTGAAGAAAGAGAGTCATTCTCTTATACTATTTCAGTCACCGTACGATGCTTATAGTTCTATGCAGTGGCTCACCGCAAGTAAATTGCGAAGTAGGAGCGTTAAGCAATGATATGTATAAATACTGTCTGCTCAGAAAATATTGTGAAGATTACCAGACAACAGCAAATGCAATTGCAACAGCTTATTCTCTTATTTGCAAACCTCGGAGACGCAAGAAATGGTTGTTGCTAGTGTAGTGCCATCAGATTCTTTTCCAAGGACGACCAAAGAAAAACCAAAGTATTACATCGATAGCACTCATAACTGCGTAGGTGGAGCACTGGGTATTAGAAACGCTTTCTCGTCTAATAAGGAGTCAATGAGTGACACAGTGGATCACTCAGATAGTACCAACAGTATTTATTTGATCAGTAAACAGGGAAAGCCTAAGCTGAACCTGTTATCATGTAATTTGTTACCCAGACCACAAGCCATGCATCACTAACAGTGACAGGAGAAAAGAGACAGTGAATAAACGCAATGATTAGCCAGTTATAACATTAGGGATTCATGAGAATAATCAGAAAAGGTAAATGGTGGATGTAATTCAAAATGGAAAGCGGTGGACATTCAGTATTCTTAAAAGACTTACACTGAAGAAGAATGCAACAGTTAAATCATAAAATGCCTTCTAGGGAAGACTTGGACCATGAAATGGTCACTGCAAGAATTACACTCAATGGTATTTTCGAGGCGAAACATGAGGCCTGTATTTTCTGTACTAAGGCGCACGCACTAAGGTATGACGGGACTGAAGTTGATCGACGGACTTTTGTGACAAAGAGGAGTCGTTTCGCCGCAGACATTATTTCTTACTGAAACAGAGGGCCGAGGTGATCCGATCTCGAATAGATTTAGTCAGGCTTTTTAGCTATTCCCCAAACGTTTCGAGTGGTGCGACGCACAAGTAACACCGGGATTCAATGATTTCGATATTCGTGCATCTGTCATCCTTGTGGCAAAGAAAAATATATATACGTTTTAATATTATTATTATATCATTGATATTGATTTAACTACTCGGACTGGTACCAATTAATAATTGTTAGTTGTTACATTACTCAACAGAGTATGTTTAGATCTCTGTAAATAGATTTCACGCTCACATATTTTTAAAACTAGAGGTTTCATTCAGGCACCGTTTTCAATATACGTATCATTAAGTCCGGATTCTTGTAATAGCTTTTAGCATCAGTGAGTTGGTTGACATTCACTTTTCTGTGAATCAATTATCGGGAATCAGAACAACATCGGTTTTCGTCCAATTCCTCCGGAAATAGTAATCACGTTATTAAAAGAGAGCTTCGGTATCTTAATAGGTTGCAGTTTGATATTTATAAATATATCTCGAAATATTTGTGCGTTTAGGTGTATCGCTGCTATCATGTTTTTCTGTTTCCTTCATATTTACAAATTATTGAATATATATATTCATATATATTCATAAATGAACACACACACGCACACACACAGAGGCACACACACTTGTGTATATATATATATATATATATATATATATATATATATATATATATATAATCACCAGTCTGCCATAGTACATAAACTGTGTAAAAACTCTTCGCTGGTATGCCACGACGATGCATGCGTAAGATGAAATTCAATTATAAATTAAAAGCCGCGGTAGTGTTATAAGCGTTACCGGCACCACATTTTCAATATAGGAGTCTTACTTGTTCACCGGTTCACTGCGATTCGCTCGCATACAACCTCCCACATACATGTATATATATATATATATATATATATATATATATATATATATATATATATATATATATAACAGAATTATTAGTGAGGGATTGTCAATCCGGATAAAATACACCAGGTTAACAATATTAATTAGATTAATAAAAAAACTCCAAGTATTCTTGTGGCAGAGTCCGAGATTATAGTTCATCACCATTCTATATTGTAAATCCGTAGCTGTTCTCCAGTTATATGGTTTTTTCACAGAGTGATATACAAGACAAGGTATAAATAATGGTGATTACATACTTTTCTTTATTAGAGTAAATTTGGCTTATATCTGTTTTCAATAGTCATTATAGGTTAGTTACTCATAGGTTAACTTAATTGGTCAACTGAATAGTTGCAAAAAGTTGAACAACCTCAAACATTAACGCTGCTTTCATCAGAGCCGTTTCTGACAGCCGGAAATAGCATTTTGGTCGTCAGTAATGGTTCTGATGAAAGTAGCGTTAATTTTTTTATAGGTCGTTCAACTTTTCTCAGCTGATCTCTAAACTAATTAAGTAAACCTATCAGTAACGAACCTATAATGACTATTGAAAAAAAATGTAAAACAAATTCTTTCCAATAAAGGAAAAATATGTAATGACCAATGATCATTATTTATACCTTATCTTATATACATATATGAGCTCGCGTGTGTGTGTGTGTGTGTGTGTTTATGTATGTATATATGTATGTATGTATGTATGTATGTATGTATGTATGCATGTATGAAGGTATGCATGTGTGTATGTATGCATGTATGTATATACACAATTGCAACCACACATACGCACACCTATATACATGCATAAACTGCTACATAGACTTGCATATGCGCATATGCACATATAATCAGATATGTATGAGTAAACTGTACATCTACCCATAATTATTTATTTAGATTTTCTTGAATATATACTTATTTCCATATATAAAAATATATATCTGTACACACACAGTATGCATGTAAACTATTTATACGTTTACATATGCGTAGACTTAAATGCACGATTTTTCACATGTATTTTACAAGATACGTTTATTCACATATTTAGAATGATGCATGTATTATTATATATAAATACTCAAATACTCGATAGTGTATACATATATATGTGCAAGTGTTCACGTACACAGACACGCACGTGTAAAGATATATAATATGATAATGAAAGTAAATATAGGATCGACATTGTGACGTAAAATATAACTGAATTGTGTATAAAATATTTTATGAATAAATAAATGATTAGGTAAATAATATACGATAAAATAAAATGAAACATTAATGCAATAAAATATATATAAATACAACGGCGCAGAAATTTAAAAAAATGAAAATTGATTGCTGGAATATGCTACACATGAAATTAATAAATTCATTAATCTAATTTAGAAATTCATATAATACTAAAGGAGTATCTCTCTTTGCCAAATTGTTTGGCAATTTTTCTATGATATAAGAGTGTGTATAAGTAGTAATAAAATGTCTAGTAAAAGGCTATGTGGAAAACTGTTATGTAAAGGAAATGATGTCCGATTTCTTTTTTCCAACAGTTTGGCCGAAATTCCGAGGCCACAATGAAAAATATCTCCGTTAAAAAATTATAAAAGTTGATGAGATACACCTCAATGCTCAACTGGTAGTAACTGCATCGACTCCAAAAGTATGAAACAAGAAGTTAACTTCTGGTGGGGAAATTGAATTCAGAACGTAAAGCGCCGTAAGAAGTGCAGCTAAACATCTTGTCTGACGTGGTAGCGAATTCTGCCATCTCGCCGGTTTTGAGCGAAGTAAATATATCAACAAACAATTACACCAGCGACAGCAATACGTGTTTTAAGATAGCAGCGTACGAATCTTTATGTAATAATTCTTGTGAGCTTTTGCTACTGTATCTGTGATTGTCGTCATTGATGTTGTTAATGCTGTCATCTATAGTAGATGTCAGCAATAACAAATGATATTGTATCGGGTATCTTGATCTTGATTTTGATGGGTGAAGTGAATTTTGTTGTTGTTATCTACCCATATACGGAGGTTAAACTCAAGGCAATTTATGGATAAGAAAAGGAGCTTGTTGCTCGTTGCTATTATTGCTATTATTGTTGCCTACTATGTCCACTACTATATTCATAGATTGAACAACTACTACGTTCACTGTTGCTACTTGCATTCTCAATAGGAACTTTTTTCCCCTTCGGCGCTGCTTCCATTTTCGGTGTAATGTGACTTTTCGCCCACTCAGACATGTCTGAAGACGCAGCTGCATGCCATGGAACTCCAGAGTAACAAAGCCACTGGATCAGCTTATACAATATGTACGTACATACACACAGACATACACATACACAAATGCACATACACACACACACACACACACACACACACATACATTTCCTACATAAATGTAGTAATGTCCAACTCTCTGATAATGATTTCTCAACATAAGGAAAATATACTTAGAAGCGATTGTCTTCCCTTAAGTAACGCACGCGCACTCTCACTCTCCTCATAAGTACAGTTCCTAGTGAGTCAACTATGTGATTATTTTACTCTAATATAATTCATTCACGTGTAGTATATGTTTATTATTCTGAGCATGACAAAGCAGCAATCAGTTCATTCAGCCTCTCGCACAATAACTAAATAACAGAGGAATTCCTAACCCATCTATCAAATTTGACAGCTTCAACTCTCTCGCTCTCTCTACTGGCCTAAGTGAATTGCTCAAGTCACACCCTTGAAAACACTAAGCGCTTGCTTGCTCCAACAGTGTCTCTCACGATCTTAACCGCGTTAACAATCATGGCTCTAATGCAAGGCGGGAATAGATCAACCCTGGTTGAGTTAAATGGCCGAGATGATCTATTGTTCAACGACATGGAACCATCACAGAGGATGCATCCCAGAGCATCAGTTATATGCAACTTAAAAGTTTAAATACTAAATATATATTACTAACTGTACCAAGACATATCTTACTACGAGTGAGAAAAAATATATTAATTCGTGAAGTAAATACCTGAACAAAGAATATAAGATGAGGAAATGTCTTCACCAACTGTTATCAGGAGAGATGGACCCTGAAATACTAAATTATATAACTTTTAGTCTTCTCATTTTTGTTGCTGTTGTTGGTGGTGGTGGTGATTGTAGTAGTAGTAGTAGTAGTAGTAGTAGGAGGAGGAGGAGGAGGAGGAGGAGGAGGAGGAGGAGGAAAAGGAGGAGGGAATTGTGGTGGTGTTAGTGGTGGTATTGGTGTTGGTGGTAGTATTGGTATTGGTGGTGGTGGTGGTGGTGATGGTGTTAGTGGTGGTGTTAGTGGTGGTGTTAGTGGTGGTGGTGCTGGTCGTCGTATTTGTAGCGTTGGTGTTGTTGTTATGGCAAGTGTTCTGTAGTTGTCGTTGTTGCTGGTGGTCGTGTTGGAAGTGGTATTGGTGTCGGTGGGGATAGTGATGATGGTGTTAGTGTGGAGTTGGTAGTAGTTGTAGTGTTGGTTGTGGTGGTAGTGCTGCTGTTGTTGTTATTGGTCTTGGCGATGGTATTGCGGTGGTGTTGGTGTTCGTGGTGGCGATGGTCTAGGAATTAGAGTTGATGTCATTACTGACAGTGTTGTTGTTGCTGTTGCTGCTGCTGCTGCTGTCGTTGATTTTGTTGTTGTTGTTGTTAGTGTTGCTGCTACTGCAATTTATCTGCATGTCAGCACTGATAAAATAAAACTAAGATCAAAAAACATTCTAAACTTCACCAGGCGACCATTTAGAATACGGGGGGGGGTCTTTCCCCCATCCCCCCACAACAAAAATCATTTCCTGGGAAGTCTTCTTTTAAGAAAGCATTAACATGTGGTTCGAAGTATATTAGGGTACCATTTCTAGGAAGTCAAAGTAAACCACGGAGGGACTCCCTCATAGAAAAATAAATAAGTAAGCATACTGGCGCATATATCGTCGACACGAGAGAAATAAAAGAAAAGGCTGACTTGACAGTATTGTAACTTTAAAAAAAATAATAATATTAAAAGGAAATACAATCTGGGGTTATCCACTTTTCACCAATTCACTTCCATGGAATGAATGACTGTCATTAATGTACAAATCTGAAACAAAATCCAATAGCAAATTTAGAAAATGGCTTCCTGTAGATTATCATGAACGAAATATTTCCTTCATTTGAGTAAGTCTTGAAATAAAAGCCGAGTCTTATCTATATAATGGTAAATTTTGAGATTGGAAGGTGTAGGATGGGTTGAGGGATGTTTCAGATATTCTGCAACTCAGCAAGCGAGATTCTGTTGAACATGAATTTAATGCTATGGTATGTAAAGCATTCTATTGACAATAGACATGCCCCAAACTCACCCACACTCACTTGTAACCCACTTATTTATTACATATATTGAGTAATCCAATATACAATGCGTTTTTTTTTTCAATTGCAGGAACTACAAGACGAAAGTGGACGGGATAAACTACCTGCATCAACTTGTTATAGAAGCAGGTAATAATTTTACCTTGACCCTATTCTTTGTGAAAATTTTGAAGAGTCCAGTTCGATTTTAACAGGTATTTTTTCAAAGCTATGAAAAAAGTAACAAAGGGGCATATTCAGCATATTTTGCTTTATGAGTTCAATAACGAAAACAACGCAACGGAAAGTGCGAGGAATATTAATGCAGTGTATGGGGATCGGACAATAAGCGCAAGCCAGGGTTAACAGTGCTT